>NC_068359.1:65192917-65300417 GCF_020536995.1 Dreissena polymorpha
CACTAGGTCTAAGAAGGTCACTGGGACCTTAAAATAATTCTGACAAGCTTTTATTCGTTAAAAAATGCACCCGCAGCCGAGCGTTCAGACCTGTTATGCGGTGCTTTTGTTTTTCATTGTACTCTGTTTTATGGGGATAAAGTATTGCTGCATTTTTTCATTTAACTTTATTACCGGTAACTTATTTACCAGAGTATGAACTTGTGTGTCAAGGTATTTTTTATTTAATTCTTTCGACATCAATGTACTTAAAAAAGAAATTGGAATGTAGAGCATTAGTGTCACACACAAATGTTGAGTTTAAGTTCAGAAAGCTAGGTTAATTTTGCAATACAAAAACCAACTTTCGGAAACAAAACCAGGTCATGTAGGCATGCTAACTTATTCTGACCATAGTGTCATATGTTGTGTATTTAATATTTAGTTCTGTTAAATGTATAAACTAGTAAATTTATCTGCTTGCAGCAACATGTGAAGAATGAAGCAACAGAGTAATAAAACTCGTGAGGAGATGTTGATGGCGTCAAGGGAAAGATATGCCATTCAGAGGGACATAAGCAATAATCATGAGGAACTGGTTACTCTTTCCAAAAAATGAAATTTTAAATTGCTCAATTGTTTCTGGAACTTTTAATTGATTTTACATGTGATGGTGTTCAGTGAGTCTATGAAACTTATTATTACACATACTATATGTAAGATATAAATTGTCATATGAATTATAATACCATGCCCAGTTAATATATTGTACTTCCTGATTAATAATAAATATTTGTGAATGTTCTTTGTGTTTTATTCATTGAAAACTAGTATCATAGCAACTGTTATCAAATACCATAAACATTATTATGATAAACATTTCAATAAAAATACAAAAAAATTGCACAGGTAAACAACATATTTTAACAGTAGATGACTAAATAATTGAACAGAGAATCATAAAAGGGTAAAGTTTAGTAAATACATTCAGAAACAATCTAATATACTGGAAAACTTCTATTTTTTTATGACAATAATATCCATATTTATAGACAGCACACTTATTATAATAAAGTACCGATACATTTACAAGCCAACTTTTTATGCCCCCCTTCAAAGGGTATATTGTTTTGCTTGGTCGGTCTGTCCACCAGATGGTTTCCGGATGATAGATAACCAGGGGTGTCAATTTGCAGAAACCTAAAATCCTGAAAATCATCCTAGAATTATAGGGGGCCAGAGTCTAAAGAGTTTTAATGATTCATTAAATTATGTTTCCTTTGTAAACAATATGCCAAAGGTCAATAATTTGTGTTTAAGAGTGACATTTTGTGACAAGAATGCTTAAAATAACCAAAACAATCCTCTGATTTATATCAATATCAAAAGTGGCATGCAGATATCTAAACAAATATCAAAAGTATTTCTTTAACATAGACATTTGTCTAAGTGACTAAATTGTCCTGATACCATTGACATTAATTTAATTTCAATATAAATTATATATAATATATAGCCTACAAAACACTTTATTTGTGCCTGTATTCACTATTAATGCACAATATCATTTAAATGCACTAGTAAACAATATTTCATACATAGTGTCTGAGGATAAGCAAAAATTTTTTTTAAGATTTAAAATAAAATGAATAAATCATCAGTTTATTTAAACGGACATTTTTTTATGAAACATCATATTCACACATGCAAACAACCCTCAGTTATAATAAAAGTTAATTTACATATAAATTCTAAAATTTGATAATTGAAAGTTGTACGTTATCAAGCTTTAGAAGTTACTTTTGATTTAAGACACTGTGAGGCACAAGAAAGAGATTGGCAGTAATACTTCATTTAAATACTGTGTGGTAAGTTGATCTCGCACTAATAAGACTTATATTTCACAACCTATATAATTTGTTACCAATCTCGTGATTTCAACACTCCAAATGCCCTTTCTACTACCCACGCTCTACAAAGATGGTCATTGTAGGCCTGTTCCGCAGCATGGGAGGGATGAGGTTAAGGGGTCATCAGGTTAGTCCTTAACAGATACCCACTATCTCCCAGCAGATGACCCTCATCATTCGTGCTCAGATATTGCTGTAAATTGAAATAGTTTATTGGGCAGTTGCTTTGTCTTTGATAAAACAGCAGTCCACAGTTAATATTGTTAGATTAAGGTAGGTAAGCATCTCAATAAGTTTCACAAAACAAGCTTAAGTATTATCAAATCACTATATTTTAGTTACCTAGATGAAATAATGTAACTTAAGACAATATTTAAAGATAATACTGATAGCTACATTGGCTAACACATAAAAGAACAAAAGCTTGATCACACAGTGCTAATGGTGCTTATTGTGGTAGTTAATGATTTTTGCGCATGTACGTAACTAATTGTTATTAGATGTCAAAGATGATAAGCATTACGGTTATTTTAACCTTTTATGGTATTTATCTGCTTTTATACCAAGTTTAATGATAAGGTAATGAATCATAATACTGTATTTACATTTACCTCATGCTGGCGTCAGCAACAGCCTGCACATTAATGGCATGGAAACCTCAGTAAACATCTCCCTTGGCAATATGCAATATACCAAAATCTATAAAAAATAAAAGTTATTCATTAACATGAGAGTGCTCATCATTTCAAGTTAACATTACCAACACAAAAGGGAGGAATGCAGAAAAGGAGTAAATAAATAAAAAAGCAACATCAATATGCACGAAATAACATTTTTGGATGGGGGGTGCATATTTTTAGCACTGCAGAATTGAATTTGACAAATAAATAAATTGTAATCAAATGAAAACAATATAGAAATAATTAAGGTAATTGTTCTGCAATTATTAAAGACATAAGGTACAATCTACTTTACTCACGCTCGATTGGTTATTCACAGCTTGGGTACTACTTACATGTACCCCTGGTACCATTAAGCATACTTGCATGTACCTCGGGTAAGGTTAATATACTTAAACGTACCCAGTCCTTATTAGACTGTACCCGAGTTGTATTCCTGCCCAAAATCCGATGTGGTACAGTGCACTACAGATAAATGTAAAGCGATATTGTTTATCTAAATAAAACTTACCTTTTGAAAAAACTGCATCAACATACTTTTTGAGTATAAATTTCGATGATATAAAGACTATTTGAGAAAAAAATTGACATTAATTAAAATAATTAAAAAAAATTAAGCCTACAACAACCCATTCAGCATTAAATTTCCGGCTATGTTAAAGTATATTAACTGTAACAGGGTTAGCTCTACATGTAAATATACTTAAAGAGTACGGGGGGTACAGGTAATTAGTATCCGAGCTGACAATGACCAATCGAACAACATTGTAATCAAATGAGAACAATATAGAAACAATTATGGTGATTTTTCTACAATTATTAAATACATAAGGTACCATCAGCATCTTCTTAACTCACAAATACAATAAACTAGTTTAGAAATAGCAAACACAAACAGTATCATGATGTCATATTCATTTTCATGATCATGATGTTATAATCAACAATTTCGAGGTAAAGTATTGTTCAATCACAACATTTAATAGTAGAACAACTACAAGTTCAACATTAGCGGGTGGGGTAAATCAGCTTGCTCTTAATGTCATCGATAAGTACACGTCGGCACAAAATAGAATGAGTTAAACATAAAGTCATTTGTAAAGAAACACAACAATAAATGATTAAACTAATACCGGTAATCATTGAATGCTTTTATTAAGAAAAGACACAACAATGACTTATTCTTCAACCATTTTGCAAAATCCGAGTTGTCAAATGCTAAGTAAACAAGGGGCAACTACTCTAAAGTTTTTGGGTTAAATTCTACTTATTTGCTGTTTGAAAATAAATACAATTTTATAATTATACTTGTTTAAATCAATGATTTCTTCGCCTTATTTACTAGCTGAAATAATTCGCGTTCAGAATAAATCTGAGTCTGCCAAAGCAAAAATCATCAAAAGACTCTATGGCGGCAATTTATATTGACTACCTTATTTACATACCTAAGCGACGGAATGAAAGGGATGAGCTCGCCGGCAAGTTGGTGCTATGTCTTCCCCGATTAAAACCAACAATCGCTCTATTCCGCCTTTACTTAGACGATATATCGAAGCAATGTTCTCATCTCTTAGGTTTTCGAGAACAATTCTCTCCCTAAAAAGCCTTGGCATTGGTAATTTTTCGTCTCCTGTCATCGTGGATGACAAAAACGACCGCCATTACGTTAATTTACGGGTGCCCTTACCCAGTCGTATATTTATGTATGAAATTTATGTAACTTTAATTTACGATTTGCTTGATGAAACGCGATTTCATTGAAACATCGTAATTTATGTAAATCGTAATTTACAACTAGTCGTAAATCGTTGATGAAACGGCTCCCTGCAGTTGAGTGTTTATTAGAACTTCAATCTCTTTATTTTTACATTTAAAAGCTATATTTCCAAAAGTCCATAAATTAAATGTGTCTTTGTGGGACTGGACTGGGGAAAAACTGATTTGCAATTGAGAATATTAGTTAATGGCAGATTAACAATCAGCAACAAAAAGCCCTGAATGCTGTCCACTACAGACAGACTCTTTATATCCCCCACACTTACTTCTCCATGAATTAGATTATTGATCTGTGATTCATATTACAGGTATTCAGGCATTGAATGATGCATGCAACAAGCAGACAATCTCCATCCTAGACAGAATTCATGTCAATTTCAAGATGAAGGTCCACTGTGCCACCAATGTCAATGTCAAAGAGCAAGGTGGAAAGGTAAATACAGTAGGATTTAAAAAAAACTCTTTTCTGCTCAGAAGCAAAGTATAAAAGGCTAAACACCAGAACATGCGAGTATTTTGAAGTCTGTTCCGGTTTAATGCTCTTTGCTGCTCATCAGTATCTTATGTTTGGAAATTAAACATTTAAACGTTGAAGCTAGTAAAAAAGATTTATAATTTAATTTGGTTTTTCTTTTGTACTACAAACAGGTCAAAGGGGTCTCTGAGCAGCAAAGGGTAACATTTGTTCCAATGTGTACAGTACAGCTTAACCCTTTGCATGCTGGGTAATTTGTGTTTTGCTAAAATGTCGTCTGCTGTATTTCTAAAATTAGCATTTTCTTTGATTTTTTTCAAAGAATACTATCAGAATAGCAAACAGTTTGGATCCTGATGAGATGACACGTTCTGTGGCGTCACATCAGGATCCAAACTGTTTGCAAAGGCCTTCAAAATTCGGTTCCAGCACTGAAAGGGTTAAAGTCCTTTTGCCCCTGTCACATGTCATTGTCTTATTTTACTGTGATCTTATTCTAGTGTGATCATAAAGAAATTTGGATGAGATCCATTTGTGCAAAGCTGTGTAGACATGGGTTCCATTTATTACCACAACTTTGAAGTAACAGTAATCACATATTTGTGAATTATTGACTTGTGGCCATATTTGAGAACATGAATTGAAAAATTGCTTACAAAGAAAGATATAACACATACTTTGACAGTCTACAAAGATGGATCACAGATAAAACCAGATATGTGTTTGTGCATATAATGTAACCAAAATACATGTCAGGATAAAGCAAATAAGAATCTTCTAGTCTGACAGTATATGTAAACAAAGTTCAGTTTTTATGCCCCCGGATCGAATGATCGGGGGTATATTGTTTTTGGCCTGTCTGTCTGTCATTCTGTCCCAAAACTTTAACCTTGGTTAAAGTTTTGAGATAACTTTTGCAATATTGAAAATAGAAACTTGATATTTGGCATGCATGTGTATCTCATTGAGCTGGACATTTTTAGTGGTGAAAGGTCAAGGTTATCCTTCAAGGTCAAAGGTAAAAAAAACAAATGCAAGGGAAGTAATAAGCTTTAAAGGGAGATAATTATCTGTACCTGCCAAATGATAAAAAAATAAAATAAATCAACGTGGCGCAGTATGGGGGATTGTGTTTCTGACAAACACATTACTTGTTTGTTTATCATATATGCCTAGTAAAAACAATTTGATTTAAAATCCAGAAATTTGGCTGGATTTTCTTATTAGCTCACCTGAGTGCTAATGGTGAGCTTTTGTGATCGCCTTTTGTCCGTTGTGCGTCGTACGCCGTCAACATTTGCCTTGTTAACACTCTAGAGGCCACATTTATTGTCCAATCTTCATGAAATTTGGTCAGAAGATTGGTCTCAATGATATCTTGGATGAGTTCGAAAATGGTTACGAAAATGGTTATGCTTGAAAAGCATGCCTGCCAAGAGGCGGGGCATTTTTCCTTATATGGCAATAGTAAAATCTTGTTAACACTGTAGAGACCACATTTATTGTCCAATCTTCATGAAATTTGGTCAGAAGATTTATCCCAATAATATTTTGCACAAGTTCCAAAATGATGCCGGTTGGTTGAAAAACATGGCTGCCAGGGGGCGGGGCATTTTTCGGTATATGGCTATAGTAAAACCTTGTTAACACTCTAGAGGCCACATTTATTTTCCGATCTTCATGAAACGTGCTCAGATGATTTGTCCCAATTATATCTTGGATGAGTTCAAAAATGGTTACCTTTGCTTGAAAACATGGCTGCCAAGGGTCAGGGCATTTTTCCTTATATGGCTATATATGGCAATTGTAAAATCTTGTTAACACTCTAGAAGCCACATTTATTGTCTGATCTTCATGAAACTTTGTTAGAAGATTCATCCCAATACTATCTTGGACGAGTTTGAAAATGGTGCCGGTTGGTTGAAAAACATGGCCGCCACGGGGCGGGGCATTTTTCCTTATATGGCTATAGTTAATCACTGTTAACACTCTAGAGGCCACATTTATTTTCTGATCTTCACGAAATTTGCTCAGAAAATTTGTCCCAATGATATCTTAGTTGAGTTAAAAAATGGTAACCTTTGCTTGAAAAACATGGCTGCCAAGGGGCGGGGCATTTTTCCTTATATATGGCTATATACATGTATGGCTATAGTAAAATCTTGTTAACAGTCTAGAGGCCACATTTATTGTCCAATCTTATTGAAACTTGGTCAGAAGATTCATCCCAATAATATCTTGGAAGAGTTCAAAAATGATGCTGGTTGGTTGAAAAACATGGCCGCCAGGGGGCGGGGCATTTTTCCTTATATGGCTATAGTCAAATCTTGTTAACACTCTAGAGGCCACATATATTGTC
This sequence comes from Dreissena polymorpha, assembly GCF_020536995.1. Taxonomy (NCBI): domain Eukaryota; kingdom Metazoa; phylum Mollusca; class Bivalvia; order Myida; family Dreissenidae; genus Dreissena; species Dreissena polymorpha. The sequence goes on from NC_068359.1 coordinate 65,200,097, forward strand.
CAATCTTCATGAAACTTAGTCAGAAGATTCATCCTAATAATATCTTGGACAAAAAAGATGCCGGTTGGTTGAAAAAATGGCCGCCACGGGGGCGGGGCATTTTTCCTTATATGGCTATAGTAATACCTTGTTAACACTCTTGAGGTCACATTTATTTTCCGATCATCATGAAACTTGGTCAGAAGATTTGTCCCAATGATATGTTGGATGAGTTCGAAAAATGGTTTTGGTTGTATTAAAAACATGAGCACCAGGGGCGGGGCATTTTTCCTTAAATGGCTAATATGGCTATAGTAAAACTTTGTTAACACTCTAGAAGCCACATTTATTTTCCGATCTTCATAAAACTTGGTCAGAAGATTTGTCCCAATAATATCTTGTTATCTCAGATCAGAGGCTTTGGGCCTTTTAGGCCCTCTTGTTTTTAAAGCCAGATATTCCAATAATTGCACACTGTACTTTACCATCCTGTTAACAAGGGAAATAAGTCATATAGTTTAATTCATTAAGTTTGCATCGTTTTGACTAAAATATCAAAATAAGCGTTTGTAAAAATACTTTAACATTGAGAATAACAGTGATTTAAATATTACATTAAGTAAGGTTCAACTTAAAAAAAAGCACAGGCTTATCTGGGACAGCAAGTTACACACATTTATTAAACCTTGTTTTTTTTCAGAGCAAAACTCATTTATTTACAATATTTGGAAAAAAACACAATACAAATTTCAAGAAACTGTTGCCCTAATTTCAGATCTTTGTGCGGGCGGGCCTGTACCATGGGACAGAGTCACTGTGTCAGAATCAGCTAACCAAGGAGATGGACTGGGATGTCCCGCGCTGGAACGAGTGGCTGGAGTTCCTCTTCCTTCCTGACATGCCACGCAGCGCAAAGATCTGCTTCTCTCTGTGCACCATCAGCAAACGCAAGAACAGAAAGGTAGGGAACTGAAGTAATGACATGATTACAATTGTCTTTTAACCTTTTTTCCACTAAGATATGTATTTTGACGCATTTGTAGTCCCTTAGAAAGTTAAATTTAATTACAGACCTTTCTAACTGGATTCAAGTTTTAAAAGCTTCATTTCCAACTTGAAGATACTTATGAGCAGCAAACAGCATAAAACCTGAACAGACTGTGTGTTACTTACAGGCTGTTCTGGTTTTATGCTGTTTGCACATAGCCATTTTCACTTTGCTTCTGAGTGGGAAAGGGTAGAGACACCAAGGTTACACACCAAGTTGATTCAGGCGCAAAGAGGGTGCACACCACTGATACATTACACCACTTTATATTTCAGATTTACAATGCGCTTGTGGTAACATCCAGCTGATCGACTGTACCACAAAATGGTTACACACCATATTAATTCAGGTCTATTTTCTTCACACAGAGGTTGCACATCATTCGTATTACATAGCTCTATATTTGTGTGTATATATTTCAGATTTACTATGCACTGGCGTGGGGCAACTTGCAGCTGTTTGACTTCAACAACCACCTGATGAACGACATGGTGAGCCTGCAACTGTGGCCCATGCCCCACGGGCTCGAAGAGTTGCTCAACCCACTGGGAATACCAGGCTAGTGTTTATTTCTACCATCTTGGATATGGGACAGGGTCGTTTTGGATTCGGAAAAATCGAATCGTTTTAACTTAAATAATAAAATTAGTGTTTTTGATTTTTTTAATAATATATATAACATTGAGAATAACAGTGATGTCAATATTACATTAAGTAAGGTTCAACTTATAGAACTTGATGGGAGATGAATTTAATGTTAAGACTTATAAAAAAAAGATATATGTTTTATTGGAAACCCTCAATAGGGAATTTAAGATACCAATAGGGAAAAACATATACTTTTTTCGATTGGGAATGGGTTCCCCTACAGGATCCAACTTTTAACGCAAAAAAACACCCTCAATGCAGGCTCAAACCCAGACAAAGATTGCCCATGCCTCGAGATAGAGTTTGAGAACTTCAGCCCTACTCTTACGTATCCTAGCGACCACCAGATGGAGGACCTGGCCAAGCTTGCGGCAAACAGGGACAGCTATTCTTCTCTGGCACTGGTATGTTGCAAATATAGAAAAAATACCTACACCTCAACCCTTTCCCCCTAAGAAGCAAAATTAAAATGGCCACATGCGACCAGCACAAAACCTGAACACCTGCCAGTAACTCGCAGTCTGTTCAGGTTTTATGCTGTTTGCTGCTCATCAGTATCTTAGGGTAAGAAATGAAACCTTTAAATCTTGAATCTAGAAAGAAAGGTCTTCAATTAAATGTTACTTTCTTAGGGACTACAAATGCGTCAAAATACGTATCTTAAGTGATAAGTGTTATGTGGGGGAAACACTTATGGTATATATCGAGCTGACGTAGTAAAAATCAAACCAACCCTCTCAAAATTTATTCCAAATTGTATACATTATGAGTTATGATTAATTTGCTCTGGTATGTTGCAAATACATGAGTCAAACTGTGAGAAAATGGGGCTTAACCCTTTCAGTGCAGGACTGTTTGCTATTCTGATAGTATTCTTTGAAAAAAATCGAAGAAAATGCTAATTTTAAAAATTCTGCAGACGACATTTAAGCAGACGACAAATTTCCCAGCATGCAAAGGGCTTAATGAATTTGCTTTAAGTGATGTCTCAGCTTAGCCTGTGTGGACTGCACCGCTTTTATGTTTGTTTGTTTTTTAAAGGAAGTCTCTTTTTAGCGAAATATTGAGTTTAGGCGAGTGAGTTGAGTGTTGACTCTGATTAGACTGTATAGACATCACTTTACACACATGCATTAACCCTTTGCATACTGGGAAATTTGTCATCTGCTAAAATGTCTTCTGCTGAATTTCTAAAATTAGCACTTTCTTCAATTTTTTTTTAAAGAATACTATCAGAATAGCAAACAGTTTGGATCCTGATGAGGCGCCACGTTCTGTGGCGTCTCATCTGGATCCAAACTGTTTGCAAAGGCCTTCAAAATTCGGTTCCAGCACTGAAAGGGTTAACCTTTCACACTCAGAGGCAAAGTGAAAATGGCTATGTGCAAACAGCATAAAACCAGAACACTCTGCGGTCTCGCAGTCTGTTCAGGTTTTATGCTGATTACTGCTTATCAGTATCTAAAGGTTGGAGACGAAGCCTTAAAAACTTGAAACTAGTAAGAAAGGTCTTTAATTAAGTTTAAATTTCTGAGGGACAAAAAGTGCGTCAAAATACGTATCTTAATGGTAAAGGGTTAACCACTGTTTCCTTAAAGTGCAGTTCAGATGAAAAACATCTACTCGTTAATGTGGGGAAAAATACTTGGGCTTAAAATCAAGCTCGCCATTTAAAAATGTTTAAAATTGTATAGCGTATTAATATTTATAATTTGAAAGAAAACAACCATCTTCTAAATGATAACTTTCCTTCATTAGTTAATTTTATTAGATCGACTTGAAATTTGTGTTGTCACAATTTTTTTTCATCTTATGAATATGCAAGTGTTTTATACTTTATTTGGTTTTTATTTTTCCTGCCATGTATTTCAAACATAAAAATAACATGTAAAGATTGCACAAAAATGATCTGATTAGATCAAGAGTACTCTGCTTCACAATTTAATTCAGTTCTGAACATTCTCCAACAATAAATGTCTTTTGATGCCCACATGCAGTCTTTTGACATTAACCCTTTGCATGCTGGGAAATTTGTCATCTGCTAAAATGTCGTCTGCTGAATTTCTCAAATTTGCATTTTCTTCACTTTTTTTTCAAAGAATACTATCAGAATAGCAAACAGTTTGGATCCTGATGAGACGCCACGTTTTGTGGCGTCTCATCTGGATCCAAACTGTTTGCAAAGGCCTTTAAAATCCGGTTCCAGCGCTAAAAGGGTTAAAGAGCATGCCTTACTGTCCCAAATTAATCCTTTCCCACCTAGAAGCAAAGTGAAAATTGCTATATGCAAACAGCATATAACCAGAACAGCCTGCGAGTAACTCGCTGTCTGTTCAGGTTTTATGCTGTTTGCTGCTCATCAGTATCTAAGGGTTGGAAATGAAGCCTTTAAAACTTGAATCTAGTAAGAAAGGTCTTAAATTAAATATAATTTTCTTATTGACTACAAATCCGTGAAAATATGTATTTTAAATGGTAAAGGGTTAAACACAGATCAATTTAGGGTAAAATAACCCAAAGGATACTCAGCTGATTATCACTGTTTTAGATAAAACTTCAGCGGCATTCTCTGAACCAAAATATTTAAAGCTGTCACAACCACACTTGTGTTAAGTAAGCTGTCAATTAGTACACTGATCTTATAATAATTGGCATGAAAATGTGTTTATTCACACCTTTTGCAGTGAATGGGACAGCTGAATTTCAATATTGCCATTTGATACTTTATCCAGGAAAAGATTAAAACAACTGCATGTGGTCTTAGTCGCTGAATGGAAGTGGTGGTTGACTGCAAATACCTTTTAAAATAGAAATTGCATTCAGGGGAGTAGTAGTGGTCGCTTAATGGAGGTAGATGCTAAATGCAGGTAGAAGTTTTCATCAATTAGACTGTCTATAAAAATTACATATTTTGGGGGCAAACTACAGTGTACTTCATCATATACAACCTTTTATACAAGTCCTCTACAAAGTTGTTATAAAACCTTGCCTCATTCTTCAAAATTAGCCAAGCCAAGCCTCAGGTTTTTGCAACTTTCTACACATTAAAGACAGGCTGCATCTTGTGTATTCTTCATCACTATTATATGACAAGCTAAACAATCTCTTTATTCCTTTCTTACAACAGTCTTTTTATGATCTCAGCGTTTTGATTTTTGATTGCAGCAAGCTGATGACTGGAGAGAAGAAGAAAAACAACTGATGGAGATCATAGATCGAGACCCCTTGGCGGAGATCATTGAACAGGAGAAAGAGTTGCTATGGAAACGAAGGTAGCATTTAATAAAATTTTGGAGTAATTTGACTTACATTAGTTTCATTCTTCCTACTTTTATTTTGTTTTACCATTTGGAAATTATGCTTAAATGGTAATAATGTTAAAGGGTTTTACTGATTAATAATGTTTAGCAATACTCTACACTGAATAGCCCTTGCTATACGGCTAACCCTCTTGTAGACATGTGTGTAATTTTCTTGGGAACGGTAAACGGGCAACATCTCCATATTACTTTTTATACTGCAAGTATTTAATATAAACTTCCCGTATGAGTTCTTGGTAATACTGTGAGGTTACTGACCAAGCTCCATAAGTCTGACCTGCAATTTCATAGAATATGCCTCCATTTGAGCTTACAATATGCTCTTTAAAGTTTGCACGCAATTGCTTCATATCTCTGTGAACTGCTGATATTAAAGTATAATTTAAGGTTTGTGTTCAGGGTCTTAATAAATTGTCACTGACTGAGGTTCATATCTGTAACCAGCGTTTTATCAAGATTATGCAGTGTGTTGTTCTGAAAAAAGTCTGGTTAAGGTTTGTATACAAACCTTTTCAATTATTTTGTAGCCCTTTACCACTTAGATACATATTTTGACGCACGTGTGGTCCCTTAGAAAGTTACATTTAATTAAAGATCTTTCTTACAAGATCCAAGTTTTAAAGGTTTCAGTTCTAACCCTTAAATGCTGATGAGCAGCAACTAGCATTAACCCTTTGCATGCTTGGAAATTTGTCTTCTGCTAAAATGTCGTCTGCTGAATTTCTAAAATTAGCATTTTCTTCAATGTTTTTCAAAGGATACTATCAGAATAGCAAACAGTTTGGATCCTGATGAGACGCCACGTTCTGTGGCGTCTCATCAGGATCCAAACTGTTTGCAAAGGCCTTCAAAATTCGGTAACTTTGGGGCCATTGTGGTCCAGGTTATTGTAATTGTGCTGTAGTTGATGAATAGGCAAGCGCACTTTCTTGGGACAGATCTTGTTGTATCATAATTTGACAGACATTGACTGACAAATATCCTTATATTGTTATTTCATTTTGCAGGGACTACTGCCTACACCAGCCTAACTCCTTACCAAAACTATTAAGTGCAATAAAATGGAATGACCAGGAAAATGTGGCACAGGTAAAAGATGGAGATTTGCAATGTGCTTTATAAGTTACTTCTACCTGTGTAACGTGAGGGGACTGTTAATTTAACCCATTTGATGTTTTCTCTCTGGATCCTGTGGTAATTAAAAAAGCGCTTAAGCTAAGTTTAGTGGTTTTTTGACCCTATTGGCAAAAGTACTGGTACTGATCAAATCGGGGAAGAGAGACTTTCTTTAAAAGAAAAATATTGTCCTTGATTAGCCTAAACATTAAACCTGCTTTGCACAGAACACGGCTCATGTAGTTGGGTAAGTATATATCTTATTGAGATTCTGTTCTCACTCCGACAACATTATCAAACTGATTGTGGGACTGCTGTTTTGTCTTTGACAAAGCTTTTGCTTAAAAGTAGAAACATAGCTCTCCATTAGGGTATGTACATGTACTGACAACAATTTGAGGGTCCTAACCCTGTCTTTAATGAAGACGTATGCTAAATAATTTTGAAATATCTTATATTAAGTAGAATGAAAATATATATCAAACAAACAAATTAATAAATGAATACAGAGAAGTTTTGTATTTTCGCTATACTATTTTGAATAGCCCTTCTGTGTGCATTTTCTTCTTGATTACAATATAGAAAATAATTTTATTTAAAAACTATATCAGGAGAGAAATTCTTGTTCATACCCACTACTTTGAGAAAAACAAAACAAAAAACTATAAACATAAAATAATTCAAATTGGGATCATCACTTTGGAGCAGTAAAGCCTATCAGGATTTTCTTGTTATTGTAAACATGCTATGTTCTTGTATTTCAGCTATACATGCTGTTAAAGCAATGGCCAACAGTTACACCCGAGGTAGCCCTACATTTGTTGGACTGTTCGTTCACGGACCTGCGTGTGCGACAGTTTGCTGTGCATTGTTTGGAGATAGGCATTTCTGATGACAAACTACAGAGATACCTTCTTCAGTTTATTCAGGTAGTTTGTTGGAGCATTAATGAATTATTTTTAACCAGAATTTTGTTTTTGGTTAATGTTTCACTTCACATTGCGAAAGATTTGATGTATACTGAAATCAGCATTTGTCTGTCAATGAAGATCTTTCAGTTTGTGTGTCTGTATGAGTTCTCTTACACTGCTCAAATAAAAAGTTGACACTTGTATTAATTGTTGCCAGCATGCAGAAGTTCAACATAGCTGTCACAAAAAAGGAGTGTTTATGTGCCTGATTAATGCGTCTGCTAGAGATTTCCTTACCATAAAACCATGCATTTGTAACAAATAACTTATCACCATGGAGACAAGTCTTATTAGAGTGTCACTTGCTTAAAAGTCAAAGTCAAATTTTTAGGCAAAGTATACCTTGTCTGGAGTGTCACTTAATTATTCATGATACATATTATTAATAACTTTTCACAAATTTACATGGTATGGAGATGGAATGTCCCTAGAAAGATTTCTATGCTTTGTGCAAAGGTCAGCATCATACTGAAGGGGTCAACCATTGGCATGGTACAAATAGATACTTATTAACATTCCTGCCAAGGGGCTAAGCATCTTGCGTGAAGGCCTATGATTATAAGAGCCTTTTTCTGAGAAAACTGGGCTTAATGCATGTGCGTAGTGTCGTCCCAGATTAGCCTGTGCAGTCTGCACAGGCTAATCAGGGACAACACTTTCCGCCTAAACTTGATTTTCGGTAAGAAGGGACTTTCTTGAAACTAAAAATCCATAAAAGCGGAAAGTGTCGTCCCTGATTAGCCTTTGCAGACTGCACAGGCTAATCTGGGACGACACTTGACGCACATGCCTTAAGCCCAGTTTTAAACGAAGGTGGCTTAATATAATAAATGCTCCCATATTTTGTGTTCAGGCGTTAAAGTTTGAGCCGTACTTGGATAACCCGCTGACAAGATTTCTGTTGAAGAGGTCCCTCATGAACCAGAGGATTGGTCAACAGTTCTTCTGGCATCTCAAGTATGTCTGTCTGTTTTTTCTTGTGAATAAATTATATTGGCCAATATACATTGTACATTTACATGCAAACATAGTTGATACAATGGCATCTCAAGTATGTCTGTTTTTATGCCCCCGGTAGGGTGGCATATAGCATTTGAACTGTCCGTCCGAAAAATCTAACATTGGCCATAACTTTTGCAATATTGAAGATAGCAACTTGATATTTGGCATGCATGTGTATCTCATAGAGCTGCACATTTTGAGTGGTAAAGGTCAAGGTCATCCTTCAAGGTCAACGGTCCAATATATGGCTTCAAAGTGGCGCAGTAGGGGGCATTGTGTTTCTGACAAACATAGCTCTTGTTTTTTCTTGTGAATACATTATTTGGGCAATATGCATTGAACATTTGCATACAAACATAGTAGGAATTAGGGATGGCAAAATTATTTGAATATTCGAATATTCGATTGAATGATCAGTATTCGAATAACAGAATTGATATTCGCTTATTCCCAATTTTTGTTTCAAACGTAATTGCCCTTATATTTAATGACCTGCGAGCCGCTTATTAATTGGCACCCGAAATCATTTGGGATTAAGATGTTTGATGCGCCTTTTTTCGTGTCTACCTGATAACGCGGCCTGTATCAGCATTGATTGCGCAATGCAATATACACACTCTAAGAAAGGCCCAAAACTGTTCTTTGTCAATGAGGTGCCAATTAACGGCTTCAATTGACTGGCGAAGATTAATTAAGTTTCTGCGATCACAGTATGAACAGCCATTAAAATGTGTGAATACCTATTAATTATATGTGATAAGGGATCATAATTTAAATCTGAAATTGCCACCAGCCCCTTCGGAAGTATGGAATTACTTTACACGGTCTGTGGATAATAAGACCGCAACGTGTAATGTTATCGTACACGATAACGTTATTTTAAAATTTCAAATAAAAATAAAATTCTATGACATGATGTTTGTCCTTATATTTGTTCTTGAATATTTGGTGTATGCCTTATTGATATGTTTCTTTATATAAACGTACATGCTATCGTTACTTTAAAATTTCAAATAAAAATAAAATTCTATGACGACGTTTTTCCTTCTATTTGTGCCCAATTACACTATCCGTCATAGTATTAGCCAACAGCGATACAATTATTCGATAGCAACGTTAATGAACAGCCTCGTATTCAGCAAACAGATATAACTTACAAAACAATGAAAGTTAACACAAAACAATTTTCACTCTTTTCTGATATATTTCGCCTACATAGGCTTTTTCAAAGTTTGTTTTTACAATTAAGCTACATTTTCTTTCTATTTTTTAACACAACAATAGTATATTCAATTGTATTTCTGTGTCAATGTATACTTAATATCGCTACTGGATACAAAACTGGGTGATATTAGTTAAATCAATACATTCGTTTTATGCGAATATTCGAATATTCGATTGAATGGATTTGCGAATATTCGAATACCCATATAGGTATTCGATGCCATCCCTAGTAGGAATGCTAAGAAGATTAAGTGTACACAGTCATGTTACAATAATGCATAATAAAGCTATATAAATGTTATACAAACACTAATAGTTATGAAGGTAAATTAGTGTTACAAAGAGAACTCACCAATTCCAACAAACTTGTATAAGATTTGCTATGTTGTTAAACTGAACAGGCTAGTTTGCAACTTATTTGCAGGCATTAAATTGTTGGGGTTACCATTTTAGGTCTACATTTATAAATAAAGCTTTTATTTCAAGACTTCAATTTGTATACTTACTAAATTTTTGTGTCTTGTGTTGTAATGTGTCTTCTCAGACTGATATTTTCAACATTGTTGTTATCATTTTGTTGAAATGACAAAAATCAGAAAAGTATTGGAATAAGAAAAACAGATTGTGTAAATAATCTTTCATTGAATCCAAAATCAGTTCCAACATGTGCGTCCATCCTATAGCCCTATCCAAACCTATATGGATCAGTGTTTGCTGGAGGGTACGGGTTAATTTCCTTTTTTAGAGCGTTTTTTAAAACTCCCCAAAAGACACCAAGTACTGGTTCTACCCAGGAAATGGACTGGAGCATGTTTTAGTAAGCCTTAACCTTTTGATGCAATCTGGCTTAAATAGTTAAGTTTTATCTATGTAGGTCGGAGTTGCACTACTCGGGGATGCGTGTACGGTACGGTCTGATTCTGGAGGCGTTTTGCAGGGGCAGCGGAAACTTCCTGAAGACTCTCATCAAACAGGTGGAGGCTGTGGACAAGCTCACCAAACTCACCAATGTTCTCAAGGCGTCAGGCAAAGATGTAAGATTGGCACAAATTTGATATGTGCTGGTGGAAAACTTGAGTCAACGCATGTGCGTAAAGTGCCGTCCCAGATAAGCCTGTACAGCCTTGATAGGCTAATCAGGGACAACACTTTCCTCCTTGATTAACAATTCTGTTTAACCCTTTGCATGCTGGGATATTTGTCGTCTGCTAAAATTTCGTCTGCTGAATTTCTAAAATCATCATTTTCTTCACTTTTTGTCAAAGACCACTATCAGAATAGCAAACAGTTTGGATCCAGATGAGACGCCACGTTCTGTGGCGTCTCATCTGGATCCAAACTGTTTGCAAAGGCCTTCAAAATTCGGTTCCAGCGCTCAAAGGGTTAAAGAAAGTCTCTAAGCTTAAAACTAAGTATACATTTAGTAACTACTGAAGTCTTAGGATAACCAGCTGAAAACTTAGGACAACTAGCTGACAACTTAGGATAACTAACTGACAACTTACGATAACTAGCTGAAAACTTAGTTTAACTAGCTAAAAACTTCTGATAACTAGCTGAAAATTAAGAATAACTAGCCGAAAACTTAGGATAACTACTTTATCCTTTATATTCATAGCCTAACTTAAGAATGGAATCGATATTTTTAAGCGATATCTTGGATGTCACTTAATTGTCCCCTACTGGTTTCACCGGAGGGGACTTCTGGTTTGCGCTCTGTCAGTCTGTCAGTCCGTCAGTCAGTCCTACTTTTCTGGATCCTGCGATAACTTTAAAAGTTCTTAATATTTTTTCATGAAACTTGAAACATGAATAGATGGCAATATGGACATTATGGACATTATGCATGTCATTTCATTTTGTTCCTATGTCAAAAATTCTGGTTGCTATGGCAACAAATAGACTAGAAATACTGCTGAAAATAGTGGTTTTCTGGATCCTGCGATAACTTTAAACGTTCTTAATATTATGTCATGAAACTTGAAACATGGATAGATGGCAATATGGACATTATGCACATCATTTCAATTAAACCTATGTCAAAAATTCTGGTTGCTATGGCAACAACAACACAAAAAAAATATGACAATGGTGAAATTTCTGACAATGGTGGAGCCGGTAGGGGACTATATTGCTTGGCAATAGTCTTGTTCATCATACATTTGAAGAGCAACCAACAGTTTATTTCTAAGTGTTTACATAGAATCCGAGAACTGTTATTTTGTTTATTTTCATATGATATTGTATTTAAAACAAAATAAGCGGTTTTATGTCACAAAAAAGGTTTTTCACATGTCAAAATTATCTTTTCCTAAGATACTTTATTTCAATGTCAAATTTCATGTTCAAATTGGGACTAATTCGTGATAATAGTAGATAATAATCCTACTACCGGTATTCCTTTTCAGCATGTTTGTATGATCATTGTTCTTGGAAATCTGGGCAGTCTTCAAAGGTTTATCAGGGACATTACTTTCTGCTGTAATTGAATTTTTTGTTTTAAAGGAATTTTCTAAATTTAAATCCTGTTACAGCAAAAAGTATTGACCCTGATAAACCTGTGATGACTGCACTTATGCATTAAGCCCAGTTTTCCCAGAACCTGGCTCATATATTGACTCCCCCCACAGGACAAGCAGGAGTTGATGAGGATGCTTCATGAGCAGCTACAGCAGCCGGACTACCACGAGGTCCTCACAAACCTAACCTCCCCCCTGAACAGCAGTCATAGACTAGGCAATGTCAGGTAAGACTAACCTCCCCTCCCTGAACAGCAGTCATAGACTAGGCAATGTCAGGTAAGACTAACCTCCCCTCCCTGAACAGCAGTCATAGACTAGGCAATGTCAGGTAAGACTAACCTCCCCTCCCTGTACAGCAGTCATAGACTTGGCAATGTCATGTAAGACTAACCTCCCCTCCCTGTACAGCAGACATAGACTAGGCAATGTCAGGTTAGACTAACCTCCCCCCCCCCCCCGAACAGCAGTCATAGACTAGGCAATGTCATGTAAGACTAACCTCCCCTTCCTGTACAGCAGACATAGACTAGGCAATGTCATGTAAGACTAACCTCCCCTCCCTGTACAGCAGTCATAGACTAGGCAATGTCAGGTAAGACTAACCTTCCCATCCTGTACAGCAGTCATAGACTTGGCAATGTCAGGTAAGATTAACCTCCCCTCCCTGTACAGCAGACATAGACTAGGCAATGTCAGGTAAGATAAACCTCCCCTCCCTGTACAGCAGACATAGACTAGGCAATGTCAGGTAAGATAAACCTCCCCTCCCTGTACAGCAGTCATAGACTTGGCAATGTCAGGTAAGATTAACCTCCCCTCCCTGTACAGCAGTCATAGCTAGGCAATGTCAGGTAAGACTAACCTCCCCTCCCTGTACAGCAGTCATAGCTAGGCAATGTCAGGTAAGACTAACCTCCCCTCCCTGTACAGCAGTCATAGACTTGGCAATGTCAGGTAAGATTAACCTCCCCTCCCTGTACAGCAGTCATAGACTTGGCAATGTCAGGTAAGACTAACCTCCCCTCCCTGTAAAGCAGTCATAGACTAGGCAATGTCATGTAAGACTAACCTCCCCTCCCTGTACAGCAGTCATAGCTAGGCAATGTCAGGTAAGACTAACCTCCCCTCCCTCCTAAACTGGGTTTTTGCTAATGAGAGTCTTTAAACAAAATACTGTTAACTCAGAAAGTGTTGTCCCTGATTAGCCTGTGCACACTGCATGTGCTTATTTGTGACAACACTGTAGACATAAACATTAAGCCCCGTTTTCACAGAGCAAGGCATATTTGAAAAATATGCAGTTATAAAGATTGCAAATTGATGGATGATTCCCAAGTATAAAAGTTGCAGAAACCATGCTTTGTTTTATATAACACATCAATTAATATAATACAATGCTTAAAACTTGTTTAAATAGAGAATAATAGGTTAGTGTTGGTTATAGATCAGGTTTATCATGCGAGGCTTAGAAAACAATTTATTTTGTAAACTTTTTTGTTTAAACAAAATTAGTTTGACTGGATAATTTCGCTGGATTTATGACGTCATTTCGTCCAAATATTGACGTCATTTCCTGCAGTTAATTGTAGATGATATTTAATCAACGGGGCTTTAATCAACCGAATTCGCTGTAAAAGTGGGATAAAATGGAGTTCATTAATTTTGAGAAAGTCTTACATAATTATTGCGGTCAGTCACTACAAGGTCAAGGTCATTTTAGCTTAAAATGCAACCACGGCTTTTGATGGTGGTAAGGTATATACATTGTGTGTGTAATTGGTATTTTGCAGCTATGAGCAGTGCCAGGTGAAGATGTCCAAGAAGAAGCCCCTCTGGATGGTCTGGATCAACACAGACCCCCTGGCTGACCTCTGGGAGAAGACCTACACCATCCTTTTTAAAAATGGCGATGGCAAGTGTTTTGCTGTATAGTTCTGGAGGTTCAAATAGTGTCTGGCTTGGGGAAAACAAGGCTTTATGCAAATGTGTAAAGTGTCATCCCAGATTAGCTTGTGCAGTCTGTTAATGGGCCTGTTAGCGATACTTCCTTAAAACAAAAATGCTATAAATGCAGAAAGTGTTGTCCCTGATAAGCCTGTGCAGACTGAGCTTGCTAATCTAGGATGACACATTATGCACATGCATAAAACCCTTTTCCATATGGAGGCTAAATAACATTTTTTATCTTTATGAATCATGTTGATTACTGATTTTTAATTTTTTTTGCAAGCATTCCTATCAGTGTGCTTCCCCTGTTTGCTTAGTGGAGAAAATCTTTTGAACATAGTTTTGCGTTCTAAAGGAAAAATGTGGGGGGTGGGGGGGTCTCTTCCCTCTCTCTATGTTCTGTTTATCTCTTTACCACTTAGATAAAAAAAAAATGATGCATCTGTAGTCCCTTAGAAAGTTAAATTTAATTGAAGACCTTTATACAAGATTTAAGTTATAAAGGCTTCATTTCCAGCCTTTAGATATCGATCAGCAGCATACAGTCTTAAAACCTGACCAGACTGCAAGTTTCTCGCAGGCTGTTCTGTTTTGATGCTTTTTGCGCATAGCCATGTCCACTTAACTTCTTAGTGGGAACGGGTTATGACTGGTTTATGTTTGGTATCCACAGATCTGCGACAGGACATGTTGACCATGTCCACTTAACTTCTTAGTGGGAACGGGTTATGACTGGTTTATGTTTGGTATCCACAGATCTGCGACAGGACATGTTGACCATGTCCACTTAACTTCTTAGTGGGAACGGGTTATGACTGGTTTATGTTTGGTATCCACAGATCTGCGACAGGACATGTTGACCATGTCCACTTAACTTCTTAGTGGGAACGGGTTATGACTGGTTTATGTTTGGTATCCACAGATCTGCGACAGGACATGTTGACCATGTCCACTTAACTTCTTAGTGGGAACGGGTTATGACTGGTTTATGTTTGGTATCCACAGATCTGCGACAGGACATGTTGACCATGTCCACTTAACTTCTTAGTGGGAACGGGTTATGACTGGTTTATGTTTGGTATCCACAGATCTGCGACAGGACATGTTGACCATGTCCACTTAACTTCTTAGTGGGAACGGGTTATGACTGGTTTATGTTTGGTATCCACAGATCTGCGACAGGACATGTTGACCATGTCCACTTAACTTCTTAGTGGGAACGGGTTATGACTGGTTTATGTTTGGTATCCACAGATCTGCGACAGGACATGTTGACCATTCAGCTGATCAGTGTCATGGACTCCATATGGAAGGCTGCTGGACTAGATCTTAGGTATATACACTGATAGTCAAAGTGGAAGCACTATGAAAAATGGTCTAGACTCATTGCATGAAAGTTTGCAATGGACTATTTGTTATCTAAAAATATTGTTGAGATACAATAGCCAAGTGAGAAGGATAAATTAAAAGACTTGAAAATCTGACTTGAAAGTAATTTTGCTCATTCACAAATAAGATTTGATATTACAATGTGATTTTAGAAAGTAGACAAAGGATAGTACTTTTCATTTCATCATTTGCTGTAACATTAGATACTGATGAGCAGCATACAGCGTAAAACCTGAACAGACTGCGAGTGATTTACAGGCTGTTCTGCTTTTATGCTGTTTGCACATAGCCATGTCCACTTTGCTCCTGAGTGGGAGAGAGTTATAACCTTTGTTTTGTAAAGGCCCTGGTGTAGCCTTTGTACAACACTTTGCCTTACAGGATGACCCCCTACAGCTGTCTGGCCAGCGGTCAAGACGTGGGGTTGATAGAGGCCGTGCGTAACTCTGACACCATTATGAAGATTCAGGAGAAATCAGGGGCCAAGGCCTCCCTGCAGCTGGGCTCTAAGGCTCTACATAGCTGGATCAAGAACCAAAACATTGAAAGGTAAGCCATCATAAAAACTTATCTATGGTAGCAAAAATAATACTAAAACTTGAAGTTTCATTTCCTTTTTTTCCCCAATTAAATCCATCTCTTTCATGTTTAGGATCATGTGGAAAAATTATGATACACATTGTTAAAAAGGGTTTTGTAACAAAATTAATCAAGACTTACAAGATGTTAACCAGGTTTTATATATATATATATTTTAAACCCTGGTTATTAGATTGGGAAATGTTTGGTTGGGAGCCAGGCTGCGGGGCAGTAGGTGTCAGACAAGTGGTTTCTTGGAAAGTTAGTTTAGGAGTTTGATGGGTAAAGGTCAAGGTCAATGTTTCTAAAATGTGCACAGGCTCAATAATTTCAGTTTGGATAGAGATATACCTTTAAAATGTTCTGTCGAGGTATCTTACTTTCAAACTTCCCAGAATGAGGCCCAAATGACAAATACACCTCCACTGGTTAGTCAACAATGTTCCAGGAAAAATAATACAAAATGTGTGGGTCATTTGAATGTTTTGTTCTATCCTCATCAGGTACGAGGCGGCCATTGATGTGTTCAGACGTTCCTGTGCCGGCTACTGTATCGCCACCTTCGTTCTCGGCATTGGGGACCGACATTCCGAGAATATCATGTGTGCAAAGGATGGAAGAGTAAGTCAATACGTCTATTATGGGTATTATGGACAATTTAAGCATCCAACGTCTATAAAAACTACTTATTTTAGTATGTACCCAGTATTTAAGCTATGTTGCAATAGCATTTGTTTTAACCCTTTTCCACATAAGAAGCAAAGTGAAAATGGCTTTTGCAACCAGCATAAAACTAGAACAGACTGGCAGTCTGTTCAGGTTTTATGCTGTTTGCTGCTCATCAGTAACAAAGGGTTGGAAATGAAGCCTTTAAAACTTGAATATAGTAAGAAAGGTATTAAATTAAATGTTACTTTCTTAAGAACTACAAATGCGTCAAAATACGTTTCTAAGTGGTAAAGGGTTAAATACGTATCTAAGTGGTAAAGGGTTAAATACCTATCTAAGTGGTAAAGGGCTTTATACGTATCTAAGTGGTAAAAGGTTAAATACGTATCTAAGTGGTAAAGGGTTAAATACCTATCTAAGTGGTAAAGGGCTTTATACGTATCTAAGTGGTAAAGGGTTAAATACGTATCTAAGTGGTAAAGGGTTAAATACGTATCTAAGTGGTAAAGGGTTAAATACCTATCTAAGTGGTAAAGGGCTTTATACGTATCTAAGTGGTAAAGGGTTAAATACGTATCTAAGTGGTAAAGGGTTAAATACGTATCTAAGTGGTAAAGGGTTAAATACCTATCTAAGTGGTAAAGGGCTTTATACGTATCTAAGTGGTAAAGGGTTAAATACCTATCTAAGTGGTAAAGGGTTAAATACGTATCTAAGTGGTAAAGGGTTAAATACCTATCTAAGTGGAAAAGGGCTTTATACGTATCTAAGTGGTAAAGGGTTAAATACGTATCTTAGTGGTAAAGGGTTAAATACCTATCTAAGTGGAAAAGGGCTTTATACGTATCTAAGTGGTAAAGGGCTTTATACGTATCTAAGTGGTAAAGGGTTAAATACCTATCTAAGTGGTAAAGGGCTTTATACGTATCTAAGTGGTAAAGGGTTAAATACCTATCTAAGTGGAAAAGGGCTTTATACGTATCTAAGTGGTAAAGGGTTAAATACCTATCTAAGTGGAAAAGGGCTTTATACGTATCTAAGTGGTAAAGGGTTAAATACCTATCTAAGTGGAAAAGGGTTAAATACGTATCTAAGTGGTAAAGGGCTTTATACGTATCTAAGTGGTAAAGGGTTAAATACCTATCTAAGTGGAAAAGGGCTTTATACGTATCTAAGTGGTAAAGGGTTAAATACCTATCTAAGTGGTAAAGGGTTAAATACGTATCTAAGTGGTAAAGGGTTAAATACGTATCTAAGTGGTAAAGGGTTAAATACCTATCTAAGTGGAAAAGGGCTTTATACGTATCTAAGTGGTAAAGGGTTAAATACCTATCTAAGTGGAAAAGGGTTAAATACGTATCTAAGTGGTAAAGGGCTTTATACGTATCTAAGTGGTAAAGTGTTAAATACCTATCTAAGTGGAAAAGGGCTTTATACGTATCTAAGTGGTAAAGGGTTAAATACCTATCTAAGTGGTAAAGGGTTAAATACGTATCTAAGTGGTAAAGGGTTAAATACGTATCTAAGTGGTAAAGGGTTAAATACGTATCTAAGTGGTAAAGGGTTAAATACGTATCTAAGTGGTAAAGGGTTAATGGGATACTCATGAGAGCCATGTCTGGTAAGATCTAGAGATCACAACAAGAGCGGGAATTTAATCTGCAGCTACCTCTTTCATTAATTTTCAAGAGACAAATCAATGTCCCAAAAATATTTGTTTAGATGCACCAATAGGTATTGTTATGCACCTGGGCCCACTTGTATTTTAGTTGTAGACTTTTATTATTTAATTGGGGGAATCTGGAAATGGGGCAGCCTTTGTTTTCAGCTTTCAAACTTAACTAAGAGGTGTCCTCAAGATTACTTTTCAGAGATCAGAAATACAAATAAAAGACTTCATTATGCTCCTAATTTTATTTCAGGTTTTTCACATTGATTTCGGACACTTCTTGAATCACAAGAAGAAGAAGTTTGGCATCAACCGTGAGCGGGTGCCATTTGTGCTTACAGAAGACTTTGTGTATGTGATAGCCAAGGGTCGGGACCAACCACAGAAATCGGACGAGTTTAAAGAGTAAGAGTTTATGCTCTTATGCTTCGAATTTTCATATTTATCTGTTGATCTGTTTCATTCCCAGTTTGTATTACATTTTTTTGCAAAAATAGTGAAACAAAGTTGATAACAAGAATATAAATTAACAACAACATTATGAACTTCTCACTTCTAATTTTCCAGCAATTGTATTTGTATCTCAAAAGCATGTTTAAACCTAAACATTACCATACACATAAAATATAAGTCCTCACACAATGCAAAAGTTCTGACTATAATAGCTGTGACACTTTAAAGGAGCCTTTTCACAGATTTGGGCATGTTTTGAAGTTTGTCATTAAATGTTTTATATTGATAGATGTAAACATTTGCTCTAAAAAGCTCCAGTAAAAAATCAAGAATAAAATTAAAAAAAGAAAAAAAAGTAACCCTCAACAGGGCTCGAACCACTGACCCCTGGAATCCTGGCGAAAAAAGTCTCCAACTTAGATCCCTCGACCATTCTTCTTCACACAATGTCAGAAGTATTTTATACTTTATATAAGCAATCATCTTAGGTTCACAAAATATAGCGACAACAACAGAACTCTCCAAATTAATCAATCGTTTGGCGTTGCAACGCTTTATTATTTTCAGGTTTTTAAATCGTCAAAAGATGCATATAATGGTTATATTAGAGCATGGTAAATGTTCAGTATTACTATTTCCTCACAAATATCATAACTTAATCGAAAATTTTCGAATCTGAAACAACTTTTTTAAATTTTGTCAATTTGCCAAAACGTGAAAAGGCCCCTTTAAAATAGCTCCAACATTATTAAAAATAAACTATGACATTATATAAAATAGCTTTTAGACCTTAAATTGCTCAGACAATATAAACTAGCATTGGCTCTTAAATATAGTGCAGACATTTATAAAAAAAAATAGTCCTGACACTTTAAAGTAGTTCTAAACCTTTAAAAGAGCAATGACACTTAAAAATAATTCAGACACTTTAAAATCAGAGGGGGTAATCACGTGATAGTCAAGATGGCGACGTCCATGCCGAGACAGTTATTATTGGCTGTTTGTCGGGTCTGTCCCAAAATTTCATCCGATCTTCACCAAACTTGGTCACAAGTTGTATCTTGATGATGTATAGGTCAAGTTTGAATATGGGTCATGCCGGGTTAAAAACTAGGTCACGGGGTCACTTAGTGTGTTTAAAACCGAAAGTTTGTCCAGACCATAACTATGTCATTTATCATTAGATTTTAAAATAACTTGTTACATTTGTTCACCATCATGGGACGGTGTGTCGGGTGAAAAAAGTACGTCGATATCGCCAAGGTCAAGGTCACACTTGGAGTTCGAGGGTCAAATACCTGTCCAGGCCATTACTTTATCATTTATTGTGGGATTTTAAAATCATTTGGCTAATTTGTTTACCATCATGGGAGGGTGTGTCGCATGAAAGAATTACGTCGATATCTCGAAGGTCAAGGTCACACTCTGAGTTCAAAGATTAAAAATGGCCATAAATGAGCTTGTTTGGGCAATAACTATGTCGTTCATTGTCAGATTTTAAAATCATTTGGCACATTTGTTCACCATCATTGGACGGTGTGTCGCGCGAAATAATTACATCTATATCTCCAAGGTCAAGGTCATACTTTGAGTTCAAAGGTCAAAAATGGCCATAAATGAGCTTTCCCGGGCCATAACTATGTCGTTCATTGTGAGATTTTAAAATCATTTGGCATATATGTTCACCATCATTGGACGGTGTGTCATGCTAAAGAATTACATCGATTACTCCAAGGTCAAGGTCATACTTTGAGTTCAAAGGTAAAAAATGGCCATAAATGAGCTTGTCTGGGCCATAATTATGTCGTTCATTGTGAGATTATAAAATTATTTGGCATATATGTTCACCATCATTGGACGGTGTGTCGTGCGAAAGAATTACGTCGATAACTCCAAGGTCAAGGTCATACTTTGAGTTCAAAGGTCAAAAATGGCCATAAATGAGCTTGTCCTTGCCATAACTATGTCGTTCATTGTGAGATTTTAAAATCATTTGGCATATTTGTTAACCATCATTGGACGGTGTGTCGTGCGAAAGAATTAGGTCGTTAACTCCAAGGTCAAGGTCATACTTTGAGTTCAAAGGTCAAAAATGGCCATAAATGAGCTTTTCCAGGCCATAACTATGTTGTTTATTGTGAGATTTTAAAATCATTTGGCATATTTGTTCACCATTATTGGACGGTGTGTTGCGCGAACGAATTACGTCGATATCTGCAATGTCAAGGTCACACTGTGAGTTCAAAGGTCAAAAATGGCCATAAATGATCTTGTCCGGGCCATAACTATGTCATTTATTGTGAGATTTTAAAAATACCTGGTACATTTGTTCACAATCATTGGACGATGTGTCATTCGAAAGAATTATGTCAATAACTCCAAGGTCTTGGTCACACTTGGAATTGAAAAGTAAAAAAATGGCCATAAATTTGGACGGCATGTCATGCGAAAGAATTCAAGAGTTCAAAGGTCAAAATGGCCATAAATGATAATGGCATTGTAATTCTTAAAAATCGCCATAAATTTGATTCTCTTGTTTTGTGAAGACAGCATGCAAAATAGTCTGTGTCAATGCGGCACGTTCTGTGTCAATGCGGCACGTGGGGGTATACGTCACGTCTGTGACAAAGCTCTAGTTACTTCTGTTTATTGTTTAAATGATGCTCACTTTTCAGCCATATCAGTAAAAAGGTGATAAGCGTTATTTCGTTTTTAAATTCGCTTTATATCGCGACTTTACTCCCAGCAAATTTTCTTAGCAGAGCCCTAATAAGGTCATCCCGCTAAGAAATTTCGCACCGATTAAAGTCGAGATGTAGAAGGAATATTACTATGAAATAAAAGCGAATAACTGTCTTCCTAATATGGCTGGAAAGTGAGCGGAATAAAAAAAAAATACAAGTAATAAAGGGTATTAAACGACGAAAAATACCTGCCTCGTCATGGACGTCACCATCTTGTTTGTCACGTGATTACCCCCTCTGTAAAATACCATAACTAAAATTGTATCCACTTCTCCATTCACAGCTTTCAGCTCCTCTGCCTTAAGGCCTACGTGGAGCTGCGCAAGCAGTCAGACCTCATTATCAACCTGCTGACCATGATGCTGTCTTGCGGGATACCAGAGCTCCAGTCCCTTGACGACATCAGCTACGTGCGCAAGACGCTTGCAGTAGAGAAAACCGAGGAGGAGGCAGTCATGTACTTTCAGCAGCAGCTGCACATGGCGTACAAGGGACAGTGGACCACAAAGGTGGACTGGATGTTCCACAAGCTCAAAAACTAGCATTTGTGTTCATTGTATGGTGATATTTTTGGAGGGTGAATAATGTGATTTTTTGTTGGGTGGGGGCGGTTTTTCACAAACGGGTCAAATCATGTAGATCTAAGATTTATTTATTCAGTAATTAATTGACAAGAGTTTCATCAAAGTACAACCTCCAGAGATCTATATATTATTCAATCAAAAGAATCAGAAATGTGTGCAAGATCTTCAACAAGAAAAAAGATTGGAGGAAAATTGCTAGCCATGACGCACTTTTAGCAAAAATAAACGATGAAAGACTCCAGGATATTCCTAAAGATTGACAATAGTATTATCCATTGTGCTGTTTTTCTGATTTTTTTTCTTAAGTGACCGATTCTTATCATTACATGTATCATGAAAGCAAAATAGGCAGGTAAATAAAAAGTGGATATTTCACAATATGAGGTAAAATATTTATTAGGTTTATAAGATTTTAAAGAAATTGATACCTACTGTCCAAAAACTAGGTCTCTTGTTGAATCTCAGAAAAATTGTTATACTTATGAGCTACATAACTGACTTCATCTTAATTAAACTTTGTCAGAATGTTTGTCTTGACAATATCTATGTAGTGTCGAAGACAGGGTCACAGGAGTTCAAAAACTAGGTAACTAAGTCAAGTTTTAGAAAAAACTGGCTACCAATGTAGTGGCCATGTATAACTCAATATTAATGGAACATGGTCAGGATATTTAGCAATATCTAGTAATAGCTTCATTTTAGGTAAAAAAACTAGGTCATGATGTCAATGCTTAGAAAAAGCTTGTTAACAGTATAGATGCCAGGTTACTGATTCAACCTTGATTACATTTAGTCAGAACGTTTATCTTGACAATGGCAAGGCCATTTTTGAATCAGGATTATGTGGGGTCAAAAATCAGGTCACCAGGGCAATTATTTGATCATTAAAACTCTTGTACTCATGTGAGTTTTTCAGCCCTGGTCATGGCCTTCTTATTTCTTGTTTGAATTTTATTTGTTTGTGTACACATACTTTTCCTTAATTATTGATTATAATTATGTGTTTAAAAGTGCTCAGTTGAGGAAGAATGCAAATGATCACACGGTTAAAGTTTGCCTTAACTTGAAAATTTGACCAATAAGGTTCTTTAAATTATTTGTGCTTGATCCTTATTGGTTGAAATTTTAAGATAATATTCAAAGATCTAGCTCATTGATATTATAAGATAATGTTTTTTTGCCAGAACTCTTTGATCTGGTAAGGATTTTCCCCTACCTTTAATGACATTGTGCCACTGACAATTGTACTATTTCATACAGATCTGTGATGTATTGTTAATGAATGGGTGGGGGTTGACTACCTTTAATTTTGTTCATTTATTCACGGACTCTAGATGAGACAATATACGCTCCGTGATTTATTCATTATTCATTATAATTTATTTTGTAGCCATATTGTATTCTGTCCAATCACACGTTCATACGTAATACTATGTTCTGTACATTTTATTCAGATAATTAAATTGTGCATTAAATTTAGTTGGTTTTGTTATCTTCCCAAAAGAGTACTTTGTTTTGTTGAAAATATATTGTAAATAAATGAACAAATCATGACACCTTTTTAGATATCTAATGAAGATGTGCTTGAATAAAGTACATTTTGATATAATATGGCAAAATAATGTGTATGTGAATCGGTCATGACTTATCATGAATCATATCTGATTCAAGCAAAGAAGTTTGTAGGTTTCCTGCTTATGATTATATTCACTAAGATCTGTGGAACTGTACATACGCTTGGACAGTCCAAACAGTGTGAGTAACTGACCGCAATGACAGTCCAAACAGTGTAACTGACCGCAATGCTAGGACAGTCCAAACAGTGTGAGTAACTGACCGCAATGCTATGACTGACATAAAACCAGTAAAAAATCCAACCCCAAAATATTATTATGCCATATATAAATGTGCAAATCTTTTTACTTGGATTAGGCACAATTAATTGGTGTTTTAATTTTTCGCGGCCATTCGATTGGCCTACGTTAAAAAACGAACTTCATTTCCTGTGACTGTAATATTAAAAACATTCAAAGAGCGAACATCTGCGGTGCCTTTGGCGCTTTGATTTAACTTTTTGTTGTGTTCGCTTTTTCTACAGAATTTGTTTAGCCCTTTCAGTGCGGGAACCTAATTTTGAAGGCCTTTGCAAACAGTTTGGATCCTGATGAGACGCCACAGAACGTGGCGTCTCTTCAGGATCCAAACTGTTTGCTATTCTGATAATATTATTTGAAAAAAAATCGAAGAAAATGCTAATTTTAGAAATTCAGCAGACGACATTTTAGCAGACGACAAATTTCCCAGCATGCAAAGGGTTAGTATCATATGTTGTGCGTGTTTTACGCACTGTTTGCACAACAGTTAAATAAGCGAGTTGGTTCAATTGCCTTTGTATTCTTTGTATGTAATTCACTTAAGTCGAACAAATGTACAATCTAAATTCTTCAATGAAAATATTTGGTTGTAAATTGTTTAACTTTCGATTCATCACAAGACAAGTGTTTTTAACCCTGTCAGTGCGGGAACCGAATTTTGAAGGCCTTTGCAAACAGTTTGGATTCTGATGAGACGCCACAAAACGTGGCGTCTCATCAGGACCCAAACTGTTTGCTATTCTGATAGTATTCTTTGAAAAAAATCGAAGAAAATGCTAATTTTAGAAATTCAGCAGACGACATTTTAGCAGACGACAAATTTCCCAGCATGCAAAGGGTTAGTACATATCATATCGTATCATATGTTGTGCGTGTTTGACGCACTGTTTGCACACCAGTTAAATAAGCGAGTTGGTTCAATTGCCTTTGTATTCTTTGTATGCAATTCACTTAAGTCGAACAAATGTACAATCTATGGTGGACGAACCAGTTATCGAACACCTAAGAAATTAAGTTAAATTTGCAAACACTTAAAATAACAAAAACAATTTGTTTTAACAAATAACTAACAGTTCAATCATTAAATAACTTATCTGTAAAGTCTTCAAGCAAATATCCGTCAAGAATTCATAACAATGATTCCTTGTTTATTGTCACCTAGCAGACAAAACAAAATGGCGGCCGATGTAAACATGACCTATTACCGAACAGTTCATAAATACTACTCCAGTGAATATAAACAAACATGAAACTGAACAATTTTTTTTGAAACATGAAAATTAACAAAATTAGAAAAGCATGTAGCTTTGAACACAAAAAACAAGTCTATTCCTCTGCAATATTGTGGCAAGGACAATAGAACGGGTCATTTCTCCTGACAACATTTGTGGCTGTGCAAAACTGCAAGTGCACCCAGTGGCTACAGTTATCAAAGTCACACTTGGCCCACTTTACAAATATCAATGATACGCAGTTAGCAAGTTCTTTTGGCTGAAAGAGGCTGCATACACAACAAGTTTCATCATCATCTTCATCTTCAGAGAATTCAACATCAGTGTTCAGATGGGAGGGTCCAGGCTCTGGGTAAGTGTGTTGTTTTGTTGATTGTTTTTTTTCAGTTGTTTGTTCCTTGTTTGTGAAACTGTTTCTTTTGTGGGCATAAGCTTCGAATGTTTGTTGGATTGTTCAGTTTGTTGCTTGTTTTTCTGTTCATTTGTTGTTTCAGCTCTTTCCCTTAGTTTCTGTTCAATTACCGGATCTGTTATTTCTTTGCCAGATGTAAATTCAAGAATGTTATTCTTTTTCTTTCCATTGTTGAATTCTTTCTTTTTGTTAATGACAACTTCTGCTTCATAGAAGAAAACATCAGGATTTCTTTCATGCATGTTTTTGTTGATTTCAGGAACAGATTGTTCAGCAACATATGGTAGCGAAGTGGTAAAATGCTCCTTGCTAACAGCTGACTCGTCAACAGGAAAAACACCTGATTTCTTGAAGGCAGATCGAAGATTTTCCACAGACAATGCTGCTACGTATGCAGCAGATCCAAGAGGAGCAACATTGTACCTTGTTATTTTTGTAGAGGGATTTTCTCTGATAAATCTGTGACACATGGAGTTGTAGATTTTTTGAAGGGGTCCAAAACAACCCACATCAAGGGGTTGAAGGACATGGCTTGTGTGGGCCGGTAAGATGAATAAAATAATGTTATTCTTCTTTGCCCAATCCAGCACTGGAACATTTATGTGGCTTTTATGGCCATCAAGCAGAACAAGGATAGGCTGTGACTTGTCCACTCTTTGCACATATCTGAGGAAATGGGTGTCCATGTAGTGTAAAAACACAGCTGAATTTGACCAGCCACTGTCAGACATACACCCTGATGACCCTTGTGTAGACCCTTGTAACAGATCTGCATTCAGGCGTTTCCCTTTGAAAACAAAGAATGGTGGAAGCTGTGTGCCTAATGCGTTGCCACATCCAATTATTGTTGTAACGCAGGACCTTGACGAAGTAACTGCTGGTGCCTTCAATGTGCCACTTATTATGAATGGTGGGGTATGCTCTGTTTGGATACCTTTTTCGTCAATGTTATAGACACACTCAGGTTTGTTGTGGAGGTCATGTTTTTCAACAACGCTCATCAAATTGTTGAAATATTCATGAACATTGGCCTCTGATGTGGCTTCAGCTCTGTAGTTGGACAGTACCCTCGGACGAACAACTCGCAACTCAGGCCATCGCTGCTGGAAACCCTTAAACCATTTCACAGACAAAGGTTTATCATTTGGCCTTTTACCAAGGAACACTGCATAGTTTGTAGCACTTGCTACAACTTCACTGATAGTATAACCATACCCAAGGGCAGCCATTGTCTTGACATGGTCAACTAGTTTGGCCTCTTCTTCCTGAGAGAAGAGTGGAGCTGGTCCGGGTTTGAGGCATTCAGGGTCAATAACCCCTTTCACACGGTCCCATAGTGTAGTATGAGGAACACCATACTGTTTTGCAACAGTTCTTACTGGCAAGCCACTGTCTTTTACTTTAAGGTATGCATTGTGAAGAGCTGTTGGTGAGTAAAGACCTCTGTGTTTAATTATCTTCTTAGGTTTAGACTGAAAAAAATAGAAAAACAAACTTAACTTTATGATGATCAATTGTCAAGAAAGAAAAGCTGGAATATTTTTTCGGAACTGTGCTGTAGCTCTAAGAGCGATAATAAAACAAAGTCACATGACTATCACATGACTGTCACGTGACCCGGACTCGACGAAAAAATCTACGTCTGCTGCAACCAAAATTGCAAATGGAAATACGCTTCTTGGTGTGTAAATGCACGTTTTGATAAATGCATTCAAAAAGTAATAGCAAAAAACACATAAAACCGTGTAAATAACAATAAATGCATTTTTTTTTACCTGTTTTCGGCGCATTTGTTGCAAGCTTAGTGGACAAGTAGGTCACGGACTTCATAAATGACCATTTGTTTATGGATGTGACGTCATGCGCACTTTTGCGCATGCGCATATAGAACCAAAACAAACCGTCCGATATTAGGTTCTGTTCGATAATAGGTACTTACACGATAAATTCTTCAATGAAAATATTTGGTAGTAAATTGTTTAACTTTCGATTCATCACAAAACAAGTGTTTTTAACTATGCGAGCTTCAATACACATGCATAGCTCTATAGTAGGCAATTATTCTATCACATAGTGGTTTTGCGTTCTCATGTTACACTTCAAGCGGAACGGAACCGATCTTTTGTTTCAATTGTTCACGTCAAATACTATTTTGGTGGTCATTTGATCGCAAACATGGTGAAGGTTCTTACAATGAAAACTATTTACTCGTTGAAACACTAAAAGACGTTATTGCAAACAAAGCAATCTCAATGAATTATTTAAAAAAAAGACAAGCGTCTAAAATGACTGCGAGTTTGATTCATTCAATAAGGAATATAAAGTGTTAATTATGTTTGTCAATGTCCGTAAAATAGAACACATAAATGTGATCATTTCAAATAGAAAACGGGAAATATAATAATTAATAGATAATTGTAACAGGGAATTCTTTAAATGTTTGCGGACGCTTGTGGTTAAGGTATAAATGCACCAAAACTGTTTCATGAACTAAACACATGAAATAATAAATTGTATAATCCTTATTGCGGACGAACTGGCTCATGACAAGGCGGATTACAAAAATATATTGTATTGGCCTAAAGGCTCAGTTTTTAAAATTATCCTTACAGTATTTATGCATGTTTACATTAATAATTTATTTTTCGCAATTTAAAGCTTTGTGTCAATGTACTCATTGGCAGGGACATTGGTAACGTACAATGACAACGCTTGTTCGACAACATTTTATGTTGCAACATTCATATGAATATATTACAGGGGTCACTGCAACTCTTTCCATTTCAATGAATTGAAGCACAAAAGGAGGGGTTTACACAACATTGATGCAAATTCAAAATAAACAAGAAATATCTTTAAAAAAGATATACGGCGTTGATTGTGGTAGATGTTTATGAACGATCAAAGGTTATCTCTATGAGATAATCAAAGCGCTGAAGGCACTGAAGACGTTCGCTATTGCATAATTTAACACGCAATTCATTTTTGAAAATCAATCGCAAGTTTGAAATGAACACACGCCATTCAACTTTATAAAGTGTGTGTCATAGCGCACGGGTCGAGTTTTGTGTGCACTTTTTATCATCCTTATTATTTCATAGAAATAACTTAGACAAAATAAAAACAACATGCTTTTTGGAAGTTCTGAAAGCATAGAAAGTATGATGAAAATGGTAATGATAACTTAATATAAAGAAAATTTGCAGTCACCATCATATTAAAGGAATATTTTTTTCTAATATCAAATGACTATCACACCAAGAATATAAATTCACAATGAAAGTTCCGTGTACAAAACTTTTGATTTTTGACACCATATACACATTCAAAATATACAACAATCTTCGTATCTTGTATATGGAGGAATAAAAGTATATAAACATTGCTGTTTATGCTTTACTTATTACCCGAGCAGTTCACACGGTGTCAACAACGCTAACATAAACATAGGTATAGAGCACTAATGCGCTTTTAGGCGTAGCTGTTCCAGTTTTCATCTTAGTGACTTTTACATAACGCCAACAGACACGCATGAATATTTTCGAATATTTAATAAGCTGATTCGAGATACAACCTCTGAATTTTTGCTACATCACTGCGTATTAGTCTCATTTATAAGACGCGCAAAGAATTTAGAGATACTTTTTATATGGGCTAAATTCTTTGGAACGTCTCATCGTTGAAGGACCTTTTTTGCGGTGGAAACCAGAAAGTTTAAATTTTCATCAATTTGCGTAAAATTGCAAAATATTTAACATGAGCTTTTAATACCGACTTTTACCTAACAAGATCTAGTATGCTAATCTTTGTCGATTTAATAAGCATATGTTCAAAACAGATATGGTGCAGTTTCTATTCACTGTTCTAAGTTTCAGGAAGTGTTTATGCATGTCTTTTTCGCACCTCTGTCTGTGTTGTTTTATGTACTTACATTCTACGTTACAAAGGACGGTATACTGTACGATCTGTATCAATATTATTTATGTACAGTATAAAAATAAAAGATGTACTTTATTTCAGAACTTTTTAATTGTCAATTTAGAAAAAAAAACAATGCTAAATTAATCCAGAAAAGTATAACATCGGTTTACTATGTAACGCGCTGCACCACAACAGACGAACGCAAACTGTATTTTACGCTGTTTATTCTTCCACTTTAAACCAGATACGTAACATCGAGGTCGTGTTATCGATTTATATCTACACAGCGAGGGAATCGAGAGATATTGAAAAATTGAATAGTGGTTGGATTTAAATTGCTCAGGCGTGCAAAATTCAAAGTGTCATTACATAATTTTTACGGAACATTATCGACAAATGAATTATCTACACAGGTATGTAAATATTATTGCAATCCGTTGTTATTAAGTGTCTTATATCGGGGCTTGAATGTTGCGCACAAAATCCTTGCGCAACAATATAGACAAAGAACAAAAAATTCCCACCACATAATTGGTCTTTCACCCTTTGTACGCTCCAAATATTACCCATATAAAAAGTAGCTTAATATTTAAGAGCGTCAAAAATTTGGACTACACTGCGTATGTGCTCAATTCAAAGGATGTAGCACTGTTCAGTGTATCAAGGTATTCCGGACTACTCTCTGTATGCTCAAACGACACAAATTGTGGCCCTGTTACAACTACGCGTTACAATCCATCTCGCAGAATTTCACTTTCGCCTCCAAGATGAGAAAACAATCATTAGCGAAATAGTATAGTGTCACGATAAGAGAAAATCGTTTAATTATCATACCACAATGTTTGCCGTACTTGGTCAGCACGTCTGGAAATCATTCCTTAATGTGTGGATAGGCTGCCATTATTAATAAGTTTGCTATTTTCAATTCAATTTTGTATCAAAAAGCACTGTTCTTAAATGTGGCATTTTCAATTCGCAATGAGATTTGTAATGACCCTCGTCATGCGAAAATGGGTCTTATTAGATATGCGTCCATCATATAAATAGCCCACTCAGCTATCCCTCCTTCTGGTAAGGAGAAACATAACATATTGAGTGATTTTAAAGCGAACATCATCCCCTATGGCCTGACTGCGCAAAAGCACATGTTGGGTTTAACAAACGCTTGCCAAAACGCATAAGACCCGTTTTCGCATGACGGCGCTATTGACGTGTGATTTAAATGTGTCGAAAGAAAACTGCGTTTAAATAAAATAAAAACATACGATATATTTCGATAGTGAAGAAAGATACTCATAACAAGGCATATGAGGACACATATGAAGTGCTCTCCCGTAGTATATTTTTTATTTACTCACACTAATGAGTGGTTTGACAATGCTAACACACATTTCATGCGGTGAATATGCAGCTTACAAGTGAAAAACACAGCACAATAGTTTAACTTTTGTTTAATTGTATTTAATTATTTAGAAAAGTAAATTGCTAACTTTATTTCAAAGTCAGCGTATACGCCGACTACATTTTTAAGACATTTATTGCTATAAATATATTTAATATAATATATTAAGTTGTTTTCGGTTTTAGCGATTAAAAAGCATTTTCGAGGTTGCCTATAGTATGCCTGTAGTAATTGATGAACTCATATCCAACTGTCCATGTATTGAAAACTGTGAATATAAACAAGCTTAACCTTCTACTAACCTTCTACTATTGCATTCGTATTATTATTATCAATTGTTTGTTATATTCGGGTTTAGCAATTATGAAAAAAAAATTTTGTCTATCGTATCGCTGAAGTCATATTTGAACTTATGTTCAACGTTTTATAAATTGAGAATATAAATAAGCGTCAACTTTTTCCCGAATCTCTCAATTTACGACCTGTACTACGTCATTGAGTTGTATGCGAGAGCGTAACCTATTGCGTTGTTACAACCCGTAAACTTTCCTTTGTTTATCGACAGGCGCATCTATTAATAGCCTCATATCATGAATGCCAAAACAACCGGGAAAAAGAACCACGTGACCAAATAGGACGCAAAACGCAAATACCATGCGACTTCGACTTTTATTATGTAAGAACGCTCCGCAAATCCTTTGAAGTCGGAGCCTTGTGATTGCTATTACGTAAATAATTGAACTCTAACTGAAGTAAGCAAAGGAAACGCAGCATCTAATTGACCCATTCCTTCTATGTGCGAAGGCAGATTGAATTTTACTAATGTATGGTTTGCCTATTATAACACACATTATAATGCGGTAAATATGCGACTAACAAGTAAAAAACTCTATAATTTAACTTGTGTTTTGAATTAAGTTATTTAGAAAACAAAATTCCAAACCTTATTTCAAAACAGCAAGACTACATTTTTTAGAGAATATTATTGTTATATTTAAATGTTTTTTAACAGTTTCAGCGATAATGAAACATTTTTGTATGTTGTCTATCGTATCCCTGTAATAATTGTTGAACTCGTGGTCAACGTATTATTAATTGAGACCTGTGAATACAAACAAGCGTAACCTTATACTACTGCGTTATTCTCACACGGACTCCCCTTTGTTTATCGCCAGCCTCAGATTTATGAATGAGCTGAGCGAAAATACTACGTCACGCACACGCAGCAGAAAGTGAACTATTTTAATCATTCATAAACAATCTCCTCCGCGACACGTACAATACGATCATTGTTTATTGATTTTTTTCTATTAAACACCGTTCGAAAATATTGAAAGTAACACGATATTAATATAATGTTTCCATTTGTGAATACACATAATTGGAGAACTCAAACCTCTTGCATAAATTATACAACTCTTTCTTGCGCGGATACGCAAGCTGGTATTGGGTTAATCATACCTAGGCCGTATCGACCTGAATTTCACACTAAGCACTTTAGACGGGCGCTAAAGCGCCCATCTAAAAAGTAGCGGATGCCTTTTTTTCTGCGCAGTTCTTAGCTACATCATAAGCAAATCAATAACGGGGTGTTGCGCCAGATTTCGTGGCTTATTTTGCTTTATGCGATATTATTACTCAGATATCTATATTTACAGAATAGAAAAACACAAGAAACATGAAAATAAACGAGTGCATATAGGTCAGCCGGCAATACTCGAATCTTATTTAATTGCATAATTATAGTATAGCGAATTATTGTGCTCATGCTTAATAAACTGGTCTTAATGGATAAATATTTCTAATTAATTTTATCAAAATTGGTCCTTATCATGCAAATGTTGAAACCATATTAAAAATCGATGATTGACATACCACAATAATATCGCCGAATATCTTTTTTAGTATCTTTCTGATCAAAATAGACTTCAAGTGCACAAAGTTTACGAGACGGCGTTTATATAAAGATTTCTGCAACTGACCGCAAACTGACCTTGATACCTTGCGGATTGGAATGCAATGCATTACAGTCACTACGTTATTGTCAGTAAGACCGGTGTAACACAATGATCGCAACCCCTTCTGCGAACTCCGGTGATAAACTGTATATAAACTCTGACTTACACAAATGGCCGCGAAATGACCCGAAACCTCGCGAATTCAAATGCAATGCAAGTAAGTACTAAATATGACAACATAGCCTTTAGTATAAACGCTTTTGCGCTGGTAATTCTCTGAAAATAAAAGGTGAACGCACAAACTGTATTTATGTCGAAAATTGATTGTAAAACTGTTTTATCTATTGAGCCTTTTCATTAGAGATAAAATTGTTTCATGCAGTAAAACAGTGTTACAAAGACGCGGATATGTTTCCAATGTTCTGGTGTTATACTCAAATCAGCCAATGGAATAAATGAAGTGTATTCATTCGTACCTAGCCGCGGGAAATTTTATTTGAGTATTATTGGACACTTACAAAGGTCAAGTCAGGGTGAAAAGCTGGCTTAATACAGCTTACGCCGAAAAAAACGTACTTAAACTGAAACTTTGCATCATGGTAATATAGAGTTATATTGTAGTTTGAAAATACAAACTTAGTATTATCTTACATTGTGTTTTTGCAGGGTAACAGAAAATTTCTTAAGGTTTGGACCAAACGATCCGAAACCTTTCGTAATGAAAGGTAATTGCACATAATTATCGTTGTTTAACTTGTCCAGCAGATTTGAAGTTTTTTCCGTTACATTCGGTTTAATGTGATTTGTATTGTGTCATGTTTGTTATTACAATATTTTATGTGTTCGTTTTGTGACCAAAAATTATCAAAATAATAATGGTTTTAATACTGACAAAACAAGGTATCACAATTAAAATAAGTCATCAGGAATTTGACCATAATTACACAAAAATGCATATACCCAGCCTTTTGAACTAATGAGTTTACGTTTTCCTTCAATTAATTGCATTAAATTAGTAATTTTCAGTTTTTGTAAATCATAGACACGACATCAACATTTTAGTAAATAATTAATATTGCACAATAACTTTTCCATTGTACATCGGTCTGTCTAGAAATATTTCGGAAAAATAGTATAATATATGGAGAAGCTAATGCAGCAAAAAGTAAGATACATTTGACTCTCTATGGATCTGGAATTGCGTAATATATAAATCCTGATCTCTACACCTAATTATCTGTTTTGATCCTCATTATCTTCTCATTCTTTGTTTTGCCTCGCTTTACAGTGGACGTTTGTTAGACTCAAATCTACAATAATGTTATTTTGGGTATGTTTGTTCTGTCATAAAATACTGTGCTCAAAAGAATACTCTTATTGTGTACTCAACTAATTATTATGCTCAATTATGTATAACGCACATTATTTTCTTAAAGCCAAGATGGAGGGAAAACATTTAAGTAAGAAAACTGGCGAATCGTCGCTCATTGAAAATTGCGCAACAGGCCAATTAAGTGACTGGCCAATTAATCAGTGAATATATACGATAGCAAAATATATTGGTTTTCGCAAATAATTCCATTAATGACCACATTATTTTTTTTGGCAATTTTATTAAAAACGTTTAGGAACTATATAATAATGCTATTTAACAACTTTATAATGATATTTACTATTGGAATATTATTGCTTTATGCAATTTTAGTCATGTCCCAAATTTGGGACGCCAGACACATAAGATATCAATATTCATATATATTCCATCGTTTAGTAATGACACATTTACTTCCAAATATGCATGAATGTATTATTTTCTGCATGTTTATTACAATCCAATCACCTGTCTATGAATTGTGAAATATATATCTCGACTTATCACTGGCGATGAAATGCTATGAAACATCTGTATTGGAGTCCATCATTACACTTCACGCAGATCCGGGTTGACTTTCCGCCACAAAAGGCACACCTTCTAGATAGCTGTGTGTTATTTGGCGTAATGTAGTGGTCGCGCCTGTCTTGCCTGACAGCAACCGGTACTCTGCGCATATTTCCCGCCTGAAATCTAGCAGATCCATGGGTTGGTTCTGATATATAGCGAATAACCTGTACAGGACCCATGCATTTTGAACAACCATGTCCGGGATAAACGCAAACAGTGCCCACTACCATTTGTTTATCCGAATACCAATTCTGTAGGTGTTGATATTTTGATCCATACGATCAGCACCTCCTGTACATCTGTTGTATTCCGCTATAACGTTTGGCTGTTGCAATTCTATAATCCTTCTTTTACGTTTTGACCAACGCTGGACCCTGTTTACTGGAGTGATTTTGTGGCAGTTCGTGCCCATATATACAAGGTTGTTGTCATTCCATTCCACAATCAAGGCCTGACCATCAGCAAGAAGTTGGTTCCTGTCAAATTGTTTATATTGCCCCGAGGTCTTCATCTACGCTATCCTCATCACTGTTTGTAGCATCTTCTGGTCCAGTCATGAACACATCAGCTTCTTGAAAGTCTGTATCATCTTCAAGAAGATGCAACACATTATTTAGAGTGAGCCTGTTTATATAAATGTAGTTGTAAAATATTATCATTTGTTATTTTTACAGACCATACTTAATCTCAATTTTACAATATGTGCTTAGCGTCCCATATTTGGGACATCATATTGATTAGTAAAAAGTCAAGGGAAAATAAGTAAATACTTATATTTCCATTAGTGTACATTATAAAAAACACATATTTCAATATTTCAAATCTATAATTTTGACTTTATTATAAAAATGGTATAATTTAGCATAAATAAATACATACCTTTTTTAGCCATCGTCAGTCCAAGAAAAATTTGCCCCTTGTCGTCAAATGCAGCCTTATGAATGCATGAAATCTCTTTCTGTTTCATCTCTAATTGGTGTTACCTGATACAAAGGACTGATAGCACAGCCACACAACAGAGATAACTGTGTACTTATTACTGAAATAATTAACACTGACCAGATTTCCTAGGTGTCCCAAATATGGGACGCTAGACATTAATGGGTTAACACTCAAAATAGCCTTTCTTCCCGTATAATGCGTATTAACCTTTAAAATTTGAGGTTATACAACTGCTAGTACGGTAAAGTACGGTATACAGTCTAGTTACTATAACCGGATCAGTAGCTTTATAAAGTTTGCTGGTAAAAAACAATTAATGTTTTGATACTTCTATTATACCAGTTTAATGAAACATTATCTTTGCTTTCTGTTAAAGCAAAATTTATGTTTTAAAATGCAGCCAATATCTTTTTGTGGCACGTTGTTTCGGAATTCATGCATTAACAGATCACGTGTAGCCATAACGGATCACGTGATCAAAACCACTCATGGGGCATCTCAAACGCTTTTTGAACTGCCAAAACATGAAACTTGTACTTGTATACTGTGAGTAAAACATTGTATAAAGCTGATATGCTAATAAATCGTGACAATGCTGTGTTTGATATAGTATTGTACGCATTGCAAGCCGTGGAAATAGCCATAGCAAAGTATGCACTATACTGGAAAAAACCACTTACCATTTCAACCTGGCCCATTTTATCCACACATGGTAGTTTCATTCCATTAATTACATTTGCTATGTGATGTGATTTACAAAGGATTATCAATAGGTCAGTTTTGTTTTAGCAGCAATAAGTGGGTTTCTCCTAAGCTTCTGTAGAGAAACATATTTTGTTTCATTATGAATTATTTGTTTAATGTCCTCTGAAAAGAAACTTGTGAAGGAAGATTCCTTTGCCTAATGTTGCAATAAAAATAATGTAATTATGTACGAAAAAAAGCACACACTACAGCTAGGTGTAAATATCTTAGCATTTCAAATATTGAAGGACATCTATATAAGTGCTTATTTATGTACATTGTATATGTCGCACATACTTGAGACTTTATATCATACAACGAAGGAAACAAAGAATGAAACTTATCAAAGCATTGATAATTGCATAGCTTTGCCCTAAAACATATCGGGACGTGCTTTAGTTAGACTGGCAAAAGTGCTTTCTGAATCATCAGCAACCATATATCAATGAGGTATGACAATGTCTAATGTGGGGCATGCCATGGTGGGACGCTTAGACAAGGCTCTCTTGTAACAATCACATATCTAGAGTGCAAAGTCCAATAGTGTTAAAAAACCAGCCAGACAATGTGCCTTGAATAAGGCTTACAGACAAGACAGCAATATCTTACAATTTTAAATGACTTTTTAATCTGTGACCATTAAATGTAAATAGATATCAAATTAATAAAGATCAGGGATCTGTAACACAGGACAAGCGTTTTTATCAACATGGTTTGTATACTCCCGGCCAATGAGAAAGTAAGAGTCTATGACAAGGGGTTTAATTTTATAAACATGGTAACCCTAAGTAACTGAATTGTCAATGACGATAGTTGCTGGAATGTTTTGATGTTGATGAAAAGTGTTTGAGTTACTGGTGGCTACAACTGAACCCTTAGCCTCCTTAGTGGCTACCTGAAACAGACAACTACATATACTTTTAATAATCAATATGAATAGCTTTGTAAAACATAAATTATATTCGTACACTTTTTAGCCGTTTTCAACGACAAATAACTCAGTCAGGGATGTGTGGGTATGCAACGTGTCCTTTTCATCTACAATTTATGGCGATTATATATTTGAAGTTTCAATTAAATCTCTTTGGTAATGTGGATGAAAATCACTACACATATTACTAACAGTTTATGCCGACATCCAAACGAGAGTGTATTTGGCAATATATTTAAATTAAACAGTAAATGTCGATGCTGTTAAAAAGTGTAATAAGTAGGCCTACATCGATATCATACAAACATCTGTTGTGCACATGCACTATTGGTCGTTTTTTGGTCACGAAACAATTCTAATGAATAAATATATTGACTGTTATGCATTTTTATTTTTTGAATGAACAGTATATGTTTATCGATATAATGTCTATATGTATCATACTCAGTAAGCTCTTATTTTTAAATATTTATTTATAACATAAGATTAAACAATTCCCTTACAGCCTTATCACGTTATTTTAATGTCATTGATAAAATTGGATGGCCATTGAAACATTTGAGAAATCCCCTTTTACTTATGTAAAAAGGACACGCTTGATCCGCTATTGCCCTCATTCTTCATTCTCTTTACTGTGGTGCAAAATCTTAAAAACGAAATGAAACTGAAATGGTGTTTTGCAGACAGAAATCCTACTAAATGGGCTTTACATATATATTCATATACTTCTTAGTTATCACATAAATATAAAATTTGGCCGGGCTAAATGATAAACCTCGTTCTCGAACCGAGACGGAAGTAAACAAAGTCTTATGTACATGTCAGCAAAACACAACAAAATGTTTGACAAATAGGTGCCCGATTTTGATAAAAAAATATCGCGTTTTAAAGAATATGCCTTGCATATGCTTTCTGCAAAGTATCATCCCAACATAATAACTATTAATCGTGATACGCATTCTTGAACATCAAAGTGATCCGCTATTTGTAATGATCCGTTAATGGTAACTTAACTGTATATAAATTTCATTTCCAATCAAACAAGATATTTCATGTATGTACTGGTTAATTTACTTGTTACCGGTTTTTCGCAACTATGTTTAAAATGTGAAAAAGTTTAAATAACTTAACGGTAGCTATTAACTTCATGTTATGTTATTAACCATTTCTTGTCATTATAATTTACAAAAGGCATCAGAACTGCCATACATGAACACTACAAATACAATCTTAGTGTTTATTTCTTTTAATTTTGTATAAAATGCAATGAATACATATACGAGATTTCGTGGTAATTACATTTTCATATTTCAATCAGGTACGGAAAAGATGCAGCTCCGAGAAAAATGTTCTCAGACATCCAGAAGAACCACATTTTGTGGTGTGCGGTCTTCAGGTCCAACAACAAAAGATGCCCTCATTTACCGGCACTTCCATGTATGATTTAATATAGAAAGTGTTAAATCAACATATACAGTATCCTTAAGTAACAGAAATAGTATATACATCAGTACTACTACTGATAACTAATTTAAATTGGGGTGGTATTTACACAACATCTTTTAATGTCCGTGTTGTTCATTAGTCACCCGAGTACATCGTGTTAATAGCGAGCTATTTAGATATTCGTCGTCTGTCTGTACAATATGTGCATAAGTTCGTTCGTCTGTCGATCGATTTTTTAGTCAAATGACATTCTATACTTTATACGTGGTCATAACTTTAAGAATCTTTATATGAATGCTCTTCAGGAGGTATTTTATGAAAATGGTTCCAATGGTTCCCTCTATATTTTATGAATTATGTCAATTGACGAAAAGAAAAATTAAAACTTTTAAAATCTTCTTCTGCTAGCGGTTTACCCAGAGGTCTTATTTTTGGTATTTCAACAGTCTTTTTGTGGTTCTCTACAAAGTGTGTTCAAATTATCCCCTGAGATTAAACTTTTCACCGCCTTGGAGGTAATCTGTGTTCCTTAAAAACTCACCTAAGCTCGTAATGCTTATGGTTCGGTTTTGTGGTACTAGTATGTATTCTTCTGGCATCATGTTTTGTAGAAAGTTGGTTCAAAGCATGTCCCCTCGGGTTATAACTGACCATGCATAAATTGTGCAATTATTTAAAGAGAACTATTTAGTATGTAGATTAAAAGCTCTTGCCTGAAACCGCAATCTTCAGGTGTTAAACATGTGGTGTGTAATATTGTCTGGTTATCCTCAACAGAATTGTAAAAATCATTTCACGGGTCAAAACAGTCATGCAGCATGGTTAATATTATTTAAAAAGTAATATTATATAATTTTTAAATGTATGGTCAAAAAGGCCGCGCATGTATTTATATTATTGAAATGTTTCATTTTTGTTGTAGTTTGCATGTGGCATTATTTATTACTCATCCACTCAGTATTTGTTTCATATATTGACCCTTGTGTCAAACTATGTCCTGTCAGGGATGTTCAGTTAATTGTTTTAAAAATGAATTTATATTTGAAAAGTTACCCACTTTTGTGATCTCCTTCACAAATTGTTTAAATCATACCCTAAGGTACGAAACTGGCCATTGCACAGGTGAGTGATCACGGGCGATTTAGGATCTCTTGTCTTCTCTAACTTTAAAGACAAATAAGCTACACACATGTGGTATTATGTAATGTTTATATAAAATAACACAGAAAGATTTGTTCAAATTAGGTACCTTTCGTATCATGGGTCTTGAGCCTTTAGAATTACATAACTTGGATATTCAACAGGTTCTCCGTTAATACTTCAATGATCCACAGAGTTCTTATGTTCATATTTTCTTGTGAATGTTTTTTTATAACGTACAGTGAACATTGTTTTACTAAGTTAGTTTAACACATGTCATAGCTTTTTCTTTTGAATGCATTATACATTAAACATTCAAAGCATAAATATTTGCTAACGTTTTTCTATCTGAAGTTATTTCGCTAAATGTTAGCCTTTTGTAACATGTTCTTAAATTGAGGTGTGCCTTGATTGTGTGACTTTACGTACGTACAGAGTACTAGTCATTGCTATTTCCTTCAAGATTACTCATATTCATATCTTGCCATGATCGGCAAGACCATAAAATTGATCTTGAATGAAAAAAAACTTTGATACATGTTAATTACACTATTTGTGTAGTTTAAATGAATAATAACTTCATACTTCCATAGTAATGAAGACATTTCACAATTAATTAAAGGGGCCTTTTCACAGATTTTGGCATATTTTGAAGTTTGTCATTAAATGCTTTATATTTATAAATGTAAAACATTGGATCTTAAAAGCTCCAGAAAAAAATCAAGAATAAATTAAAACAAGGAAAAAAAAGTAGCCGGTACCAGGGCTCGAACCATTGACCACCGGAGTCATGGAGTTAGTCTGAAGTAAAACGCATTAGCCCTCTCGGCTATTCCGCCGAGCATACACAGCATTGGTATTTTATACCTTATATAAGCAACCTTCGTAGTTTCGTAAATTTAAACGACAAAAACAGAACTCTCCAAATTATTCAATCGTTTCGCGTTGCAACGCTTTATAATTTTTAGGTTTTCAAATCGTCAAAGATACATATAATGGCTATATTGGACTATGGTAAATGTTCAGTAATACGGTTTCCTCACAAATATCATAACTAAAACGAAAATTTGCGAATCTTAAACAACTTTTTTCAATTTTGTCAATTTACCAAACCGTGAAAAGATCCCTTTAAGATCTAATAATATTTTTGTTTGTAATAATGATATATGATTTTAAAGTGTGTGATTTTGTTGTGGGTTAATTTTCACCTCACAGAAAAAAGGCCATGGTTTATTAAGCTGCAATCGCACAGCATCGGCGATTGCCTTAACGTGTGCGACCTTGACACAGGCAGATCTGAGAGACAAATCTTCTTGTCGCCAAAGATCGAATTCAAGTATGAAACTTCCGAGGCAGTTTTCAGAGAGTGTTTTATACTTTATCTTTAATTCAGATATATACACACACATGATACGTGATGGTAATACATTGGGAAGTGACTTCATTTTGTAATTTAAAGCCTTCGCATTAAGATTGATTTGGCCATGCAATATAGTTGACCCTCTGTTTGAGCAATTGTTTGACCTTCTACAGACAGATGTGCTTGTCTTTCATGATAAATTATGAACTTTCTTGAGAAATAGAAAGTTATATGTGATGCTTATAGGAGCCTGGAAAAGTTTTATCTTAAGTGATAACCATATTTTCTGTCTATTCGTCCATATATCCATATGTCCATCTGTCCATACGTTTATTGTTTCTTATGCCCCGACAGCAAGTGTCCGTCTGTCGATTCGTACTTCAGTACGTCTATACTTACGATTTATACATACATACATAAGCTTGTGTTTTAAATTTATGGTCAATAACTGTGTGCATGTGTCCTAAACTATCACAGTTAAAAAACAGTACTGTGTAAATTATACTAAATATAGGATTATGGACTTAAACGTTTTAGGCAGAATTATGGCTTTTTGTTTGAATTTCGAACCTAGATAATAAAATGACATGAAGCTTGTGTTTTCAACTCCTCTTGAATTACTGGATGGATCCCGCTTAAACTTTCAGACAATAATTACCTTTATTGTGTGCACGATCCTTTTTAAAGAGTTTTAGCAGAATTACGGCCTTTTATTTGTTTCACTATAAAATATATTGGTCCATATAATATGTTTAACCTATCTAACTACTTTGTTTATTATGCTCACACTTTCACAGCTGCATATGCATATGGTTGTTATGGAAGGAATTTTGACTGCAAACACTCTTTGGCCGTTCGTGTTTGTCTGTTGTAGGATATACAGTGGATTTGTATTGGTCTTGTGAGGGGGGGTCAGTGTCCGAAACACATTTCTAACTTTTTCCATACTTGAAATTTAAGTTATTTATTGGATTTGTTTTATTTAAAATGGCCTTGTTTATGGCGCACTGGTCTTTATAAGAGATGTTGAGAGAGGTTTTGCCTTTTGTTAGAAGCCCACACTATTATA
This sequence comes from Dreissena polymorpha, assembly GCF_020536995.1. NCBI lineage: Eukaryota > Metazoa > Mollusca > Bivalvia > Myida > Dreissenidae > Dreissena > Dreissena polymorpha. The sequence goes on from NC_068359.1 coordinate 65,242,334, forward strand.
ATGAACATTCGTGAATAGAAATGGTATTTCGAGACTTTATTTGGCATTGTATCGGTGATGCTAGGTGATCCTTATCAATGCCTTTGTTGCTCAAAATAGGAACAATTTTTTTCTTATTTACAACTCAATAAAAATCTGACTGATGTACCATAAATTCACACCTCATTTATTTGCATTTAGGGTTAAAACAAAAAAACATTGACAATATTCAGATTAATACATTGAGAATGCATTGAGTTATCTGAATAAAACAACTTACAAGTATTTATATACCAATACATTGAGATTGCATAAAGGTGCGTTTATCTATTTATTGGTGAGTACATTGCTTAACCCAACGTTTGACCCTTGCGAAATTATGTCGCAATCTAATTTTGTAATTATACATTATTTAATATATATTTATATATATGATATATAATTATATAACCCCATGTTAGTAAATGGTGTCTATGAGTAAGAAATAAAAATATATTTTTATTTTCAGAAAAATAGCCTGGGCTGAACGCAACACCATGTTCTTTGTGCTGTCGAACAATCTTCCTGACTTGCCAGGATTTTCAACTTTTGTAAGTATAAAAAATCTATAAATGTTAGGTAATCATACAAATGATAAAAAGTAACCTCTTTGTAGAATCTGCCTTGGGAAGGCTTGAAATATCTAGCAAACTTGTTAAGCGCATGTGCATGTATGACGTTAAACGTTTCGTTAGATCAAAGCTCAAAGCCACATTAATAGGTCAAAGATCTATTTTTGGTATAACATAGCATGTCCGTACTGTAACGCCATTATTCGTCATGTTATTTAAGATAGGTATACATGTTTTTCTGTTCTGTCTCCCTAATGCAAATGTCAAAGTAATCTTAAAACGAAATTTTATATTTCGCCATAAATGTGCTTATGTTGACTGAAGCTTAATCATTAATCAACTTTAAAAATTACATTATAAAATATGTTCGCACTGTAAACAAGACATTTTGCATGTAATTACTATATTGCTCAAAGGTTAAAGTCACAGTGGGAAGTCAAAGGTCAAAATTGTACATACAACAGGTGGTATTGATAGAGACTTCATCGTTAATAAGTCAATATCTAAATAACTAACGACATAAATTTGAGACTCCCTGGCTCGAAGGTCAATATCACAATTGAAGATCATTTTATTTGGTACATATTTATGTTAAAAAATAGCAGTCAAAACTTTCCAATATAATGAACTAAACTTACAAAGTTAGAGTTTCAGGAAGATCAAAATTCCAATTGTTAGTTTTGAAAAGTCAATGGTTTTCTTGCATATGAAATGTGTTCTTCAAACTGTCCTAATCTGATAAGAGTGTTTTGTTAAAGAACATTTACTATGTCCGTAAGTCTTACCAGAGATGTTCTTTTGTCTTGCAAGTGGTGTTCTATATTCTTAGAAGAGATGTTAATTACTCGTATAAAAGATGTTCTTTAGTCTTACAAGTCTTGTTCCTTAGTATTAAACGTGAGTGTTCTTTACACTTATAAGTTAAATCGGCCTTTTCACGTTTCTGTAAATTGACAAAATAAAAAGAAACAATCGTGTCAGATTCGCAAATTTTCGTTGTACTTATGATAATTTTTAGCAAACAGTAATACTGAACATTAACCATGCTCTAAAATATCCAATTATATACATCTTTTTACGATTTAAACACCTGAAAATTATAAAGCGTAGTGACGCGAAACGATTGAATAATTTGAAGATTTACGTTGTTGTCGTTATATTTTGTGATACTACGAGGAGTGCTTATATAAAGTATAAAATACATCACTCATTGCATGAGAACTGATGGCCGAGTGGTGGAATTGATAAACTTTTACTCAAGGGGTCAGTGGTTCGAGCTCAGTTGAGGGTTACTTTTTGTCTTTCTTTAATGGTATTCTTTTAACTGGAGCTTCAAAGATCTAATGTTGAAATTAATCAATATAAAGCATTTAATGACAGACTTCAATACATGCCAAAATCTGTGAAAAGGTCCCTTTAAGTCCTTTTTCTCTTACAAGAGGTGTTATTTAGTCTTATAAGTAATGTTTTTAGTCGTACACGAAAATGTTATTCAGTCTTACATGTTTAGTTCTTTTTCTCTAACAAAATAAAATAGTCTAAAGTAGAGAAAGTGTACGTGAAGGTGGCCGCATATTTCGTTTGTTTGTTGCAAACATCGGAAGGCAGCTTCCGTTTCCACTCATTGTTTCCTACAGGATTATTTTTTTATAAATCTGCCATTAACTATAGCTAACAAAGCTTTGATCTGCCAATTATCATAGCTGACAAAGCTCTGATCGTCCCTTTAATGTAGCTCTGATATGCCCTTTAATATAGCTAACAAAGCTCTGATCTTTTATTTAACATAGCTGATAAAGTTCTTATCTACCCTATAACATAGCTGAAAAAGCTCTGATATGCTCTTTAACGTACCTGACAAAGCTCTGATTTGTCATTTAACCTAACTGACAAAACTATGTCCTGCACTTAAATATAGCTGACAAAGCTCTGATATGCCCTTTAACATAGCTGACAAAGCTCTGATCTGCCCATTAATTTACCTGACAAAGCTCTGATCTGCTCTTTAACTTACCTGACAAAGCTCTGTCCTGCCCTTTTATTTAGGTGACTTAACTGACAAAGCTATGTCCTGCACTTAAATATAGCTGACAAAGCTCTGATCTGCCCATTAATTTACCTGACAAAGCTCTGATCTGCCCATTAACTTACCAGACAAAGCTCTAATCTGCCCTTTAACTTATCTTACAAAGCTCTGATCTGCCCTTCAACTTAAGTGACAAAGCTATGTCCTGCCCTTTAACTTAGCTGACAAAACTATGTTATGCCCTCTAATAAAGGTGACAAAGCTCTGATCTGCCCATTGACATAGCTGACAAAGCTCTGATCTGCCCTTAAACATAGCTAATGAAGCTCTGATTTATCTTAAAGTTGTTTTCCACCTAGAGCGACTGTTTTACAATCAGTGAGTTTTGTCATGCTTATTTCAGAAACGTTTGAGATACATCAGGAACATCTCATTGGTAATAGCAGTTTTTGCTGCATTTCCGCTGAAAATTATCGGCATGTTTTAAATCGATAAAAAGGTTAGTCAGAACCTTCTGTGTAAATGGAAAACTACATCATTCAGAACTTGCCATTGCTTGAATTTCTAATTGCTTCAAAATGGTTTTAGAATAAATAATGGGTTCTTAATTTAAATTGGTTTTTGACAACTCTTTAACATAAAGTACTTGAGGGTTTATTTTATATCAAAAATTTATATAAAGTAAATATTATCTTCGGCGTTGAATATAAATTTAATTAAAAGTTATCATAGAAACCGCTACATGTGAAAATAAAACTGATATTCTACTAAAACGAACACATTATGTACTTGAAAAATATGTTAAGCACCCGATCTAGTGCAATAAATTATATATATATTTATAAAGGGCTTTATTTTATTATTTTGGAAAAAAAGTGATCTTCATGTCGCTCAAAATTATTCAGTTTGTAAGAAAGTGCTAAATACAAACGTAGTTATGTGTATATACCTTACTCTACACTCGGTATCAATGTGGTATTCTCAAGACACGTTACCTACTTCGTTATAAACTTGTAATTGTTCCAACGGGAATCTAACAATTTTATGTTGACTTTCAAACAATGCCCAATTACAATTTCTATCGTAGCGTAGAGGACATGATGACCGCATAAGGACAAGCGTCGCCGTTGTTCGATCCCCAATTAAGGAGTGTTCTGACGAGACAACGAACTGATTATTCCAAGGAAATGGACTTGACATTATCTTGATATGCTTTAGGATTTTGATTTAGCCAGCTTTAATCAAGAGTTTAAAACTAAAGTAAAAACTATTGACATTTTCACTTTCTCAAATGATAATCTCAATTAACCATGTAAAGCATGTTAAAATTCTTTTTTAGGTGTTTGGATAACGTGTAGTTGATGCTTTTCTTAAAGACGGCCAATTGGTCATTGTGTTTGAAACTGGACATGTGGAGTTCTATAGCTTCGAGTACATACTAGAACAGGTAAGTCCTTTTAAGCCGCATTAAAGCGAAATGGGATTATTTAATCTGCAGCCAGCTTGCTCTGTAGGCTATAAAGTCTCGCAGGGTTTTGTTGGGTCTCATTAGCCGATATTATTACCCCTCATCAGATTATACGGGTGCAGAAGCATATATGAAGCTACACTGTTTAGATGTTCAATTATGGCATACATTTTGAGTTTAAACTCCGTTTGAATTGCTTGTTTATAAAGTAAACCGTTACTGATTGAAAAGCAGGTGTTTTATTCAGAATAAAAAACCACAATCTACAAATCATGTAATTATCTTACTTATCCATAAACCGGCCTACATCATGCAATTCCATCGTGGACGAAACAATCATATTATAATATATTCTACAAAACCATGTTTGCAATTTAGTATACACTAATTAATTATAATATATGCTGATTCATTGGTATCTCCCGCCAGACGATGTTGGGATGTGCAAATGGTAGGTGTATATTTGTTCATGTTATGCGAACGTGCGTGATACCTTTTCCTGTCACGCTATTCTATGCGCAAATCCGTGTATATTGCGATTTTTAATTAAACTTGCACATAATGATTATCTGCAGTATACAAGATATACTGTCATTTTTTGTAGTAAAGTTGTTTTAGCTTGCATAAGCACATATTAAGGAGCTTTTTGGATGCCGTTTTGTTCGCCGTCTGTCCCTTAACCTTTTTCTAACGAATTCTTCTCGTGAACCGCTGGGAAGATTTTTAAGAAACATCATGAGTCCTAAATTTAACTCGTTTAAAATTAAACAAATCGTTTCGGTCGATTTCTTAATACGTCACAAGTGCTAAAAAATCTATTTAACAAATGAAAAACATCAAATATATTCTCTTACAGGGCTCTGGGCTGTAATACTTAGTGTTTCGCATCGTTTTACAGTCATCTACTGATCTGCCCTTCATCCTGCCCCTGTGGTCGAAGCGGGTCACGTCTAAGGGGTCACATGATATGTATAGACTTATTTAGTAATTCACTTTAAAACTGTTATTCTATGTAACCACAATGGTCAGGTGTTTGATATTTGGTGTATAACGACGTATGGTGGTCGTCTACAAAGTTTGTTCCAATAATCCCCCTGGGGTCAAAATCGGTTACTTCGTTTTCTTATATGCACACAGTTCAAACTTAAAAAAATCTCTGTCAACGCCTTTTGTACTTTGCATGTATAACTGTATGGTGGTTCTGTACCAAGATGTTAAAAAATCATGACCCATAAGTCAAAACTGGCAATGCCACAGGGTTACAAGATTTATATCGGCGACCATGGTAAATAGCTTTGCGAATATTCCCTATAAACACTAGGGTCAGTGTTGTTTTTTTATTTCTAGTTAAACAGAGCTTCATCTAGCTCGTGATTTTTCTTGAGCCAACATTTAAGTCAAGTGAATTTTTCTGAAGTCAAAATCAGAAATTATAGCCAAACGTTATAGCCGCATGGTGCAGGTCTAGCAGGGTTGTGTTTGAGGAAATGTCCGAGGGGAGGAACATTCTATCGAATTATTGACAAACCTCTGAGAACACACATGTACAATAAAATGAACTTTACAACAAGACGTATTTCTAACCTTATTAAACTCAAATTAAAAACAAACAAACTCGGATGCAAATTAAACAGTTTTTTGGAGTGAATGCCGTATGATTTGCCATTCTCTGAACGGATCTTGTGATCAATGTTTGCAAACAATTTACTTTTTCAATGTGGTCCGCACTTTCACAGAGTTCAATTAAAATTAAAAAAAAACAAACATAGCACGGGACCTGCTGTTCATGAAAATCATGCCACTGGGGTCAAAAATGACCCCGCAATACTTTTACTTGTTGGTGTTAATATTTTAGTTTTGGGAAAGATCATGCTGTTTGATAATGCTGTTTCAGAACACATTAAGTCTGTTTCATAACGTCTAAAATTCCCAGATAAAAACTTCAGTTATTACGCAAATATCGTACAACCAACGCATACCATTTTGTTTTAAATATATCTAAGGTTAGTGAAAGTGGGCCCTTATGCCTGCTTGTTTATGGATTTATAACCCTTTTTAAAAATAACATATATAACCTTCGGTATGTAACAAATCCTTCCTGTTATGAACAATTGTCATCAAACTTTTACATAATAATGTTCTCCAAGAACTGATGTGCATATTGTCAAGGTTTTAAAATTAATTTATTGTGTAAGGAGTTATTTTCTTATTTTGTGTAAATAAACATAATTGCTAAGCCTTTAGATTGAAGTTGTATTCGTTTTTCTTAATTATTCGATTCAATATTCTTTCTTACTAAAGTACTTCTCTGACAAAAATATAAATGTGGCAAAAGATACGCCGTTTGGAAAAGCATCTTGCTACTCGAAGAATTGCTTTAAAGTGCTAACGTTTGCATTAACATATTATGAAGGTGTCGAAGTCAATTGAAATCTGGCGGAACAAACATATTAATAAGAAGAGTGTTGTAAGTTTATGAGATTCTTCCGCGCATGAGGCTGAAGTATGACTAGACGCCGAGTGTGCCCCAGCACTTCTTCCTCATAAACTTACTAGCATCACGAAAGTTGGGGACTTTTTGTTATAGCCGCAAATTTAAGTTATTTCTAGATAATTTCAAAAGACGTTCAACTGTGTTGTGGTCTTGTTCTGTAAGTTGAATCCGGGTAACCAGTAGGAAAACTGTATGATAGTATTTTTGTTCCTGGAAAAAGACATATATAGCCAGAATTTTGTTGCCGATAAACATAGTCAAACTGTTATATACAGAATGTACGTTAACTTAAGTATGCTATAAGATTTCGATTGACATTTATTTCAGTATACGTTATTTGATCATGATATAAATAAGTCCATACCACCTGGCATCAACTTGATTGAAGATGGGAAAAAGGCTCAAGGACTTCCCATCAACATAAAGATAAAAGGTTTGTTTGTTAATACAACTTTTAGTCATTATAATATCAATAAAAAATGGCATGCGATATCATTAGTAATTAACTATTGAGCGATGGTTACCAGACTTTGCTAAACAGCCAACACGAAAATAAATAGCACAACAAAAAATATAATACGTATTCCTCAAATCACAGCTAGCACCGTAATGTAACGGTCCATCGATTTAAAGACAGATAAACTTAATTGTAATGGTATTTCAAAAATAATCTTTATTTGTAATACAAACTGTGTGCTACAAATTTTCATTTGCTCGGGGAGTGTATTAAAATAAACCTCTGAACAACAGTGAAGTGTATGACTGTCCCTTCTCAACTCTGAGACACAGTAGGTTTTGTGTTTGCAATTCAATTAATATATCTCCATGAAATAAAACAATAAACATTTATGTTTATATAACAATAATTTACATTACTGTGACTGTGATTTTACCTATAACGTTACGTGTTGTATAGTTCACATTTTTAATCTATGTGAACTACAGTTTTTGTTAGTGCAAAACGTTTCAAAACAAATATATTTGTTAAAACAACAGAAAATATTTGAGAAAAGCCAGATGTTGAACAAAGGAATATTTGTCAAAATAAAATAGACATAAACTGTGTATGTTTTAATGTCATTACATGATATGAGTTTCATCTTGCGAAATGGGTCTTATGCCTCATACGACCAGCGAAGCTTCTGTCAGCTTACGAGACTGCGATACCGTTCGTAACTTTTTAGCGGACCTATGGCATAATAATTTTTTTCGCATGACGTCACTTGATCAAAACTCGAGATAACGAACATTTTATATTTGTATTGGCCCAAGTTGTCACGAACATGTGTTAAATACACATATTGAATATGACACATGCTGATTAAAAAACACACACCGAGAACGATCTCATATCTTTGTTCATTTGTTGTGTATATGTTTTAGAGCGACCTCCAGTATTCTTCAGGGTCAAAAGCATGGATACGCATCTTAAAGCCACATGTTTGAAGTTGCCGCTATTAGCAATATGATTATGGTATTTTAACTCGTTTTGTTATAAGGTCTTAAAACCATCTAAAAACAAAGAAATAGGCCATGATGCCCCAGGTCTATAATGCACTATTTTGTTTATTATTGGACCCATTTCGTTGAACGTTCTGACCTGTTGTAAAGTATTTATATGAATACGACGCCATATAACATGTTGTAGTCTAGTGTAACAAGAACTTATTTAATACATGGCACATTACTGTGGGAATGTAGCAAAAAAGCCAATATCTTTTTAATCAACAAGTTCAGTGCATGTTCATATTTTTCAGCCTAAAAACAGTACTATTTCCAATGAAGCAGCTTTGTGTTCGTTTAATGAAGAGCCTGAAATATGTGATTTCCACGCTGACCAGTCGGGAAGAATCGTACACATGCTTGCACGGCATGGAGTAATGCGGTAAGCATTCATGTGATATGTTGTCATCAATAACTCTACTACTTAAGAAAAAATCATATCGCTAGTTCACAGAATGCTTGAGTTTTTCGTATGCAATGTACCATGGTAGCTTATGGTAGCTTCCTTCAAATAATTATAGATGGTACCATATGTGGTTTTAAAATGATCTTTAACAAGTCACTTTGTCTTTTTTGTCTACATTAGTGTATATATCAATATTAAATCTATTAGGTCGAACTAAAGTATCATTAAGTGGCAAAATGAAATAAAACTATTTTTGTGCAAAACATATTGCCTAAATTACAAAAAAATAAAAATTGTTTAAAATCATGACAGCACCGTAAACTTACACTTATCGGAAAAACAAACACCGTTATGAAAACGTTTGCACTTCCTAAATTAATTTATTCACTAACAGTTCTCCCAAACCCACAAAATGATATTATTGAAGATATAAAATCAGAAATATTTAATTTCATATGAGACGGTAAACCTGATAAAATTAAACGAACTCCATTAATTCAATCAGAAGATTATGGAGGTAACAGACTAACTGATATAGATTCATTCCTGAATGCAATCAAATGCAGTTGGGTTTAAAGATATTTGGATAATACCAATACGAGTAAATGGAAATTATTCTACAAGAAAATTCTTAAAAAATATGGTGACTCCTTACTTTTTGAATGTTACATCGACAATTATATCCTGGATGAAATTTCAACCAAAAACATATTTCTATCGAATGTTTTATCGGCGGTGTAGAGTTAGTCGTAATTTAGAAACCAAAATAGACAGTAAAATCATTATATGGAACAATACAGACATAACTACTAACAATAAAACGTTTTTCTATAAAGATTAGTTCGAACGAAACATAAACTATGTAGATCAATTTTACGACTATTCTTTTAATAACCTTTGCTACATATTCGGAATACCTACTAGTAATGTTTTAATGTACTACACATTGATTAAAAGTATACTTATACATATCAAAGCTGCTACCAATACAAATAACACACCATGTACTCAAAAAAATTCGTAGAAAACATAATTGCAAAACAAAACAAAACGAACAAAATATTTTACACGCTTCAAATTAAAAGCCCTGCCGAAATCTCTAAAGCTCAAACTAAATGGCAAAACATTCTCGGAAAAAAAGAACTAAATTAAAAAAAAAATATTTGTCATGCCATATAAATCAACAACTGATAGCACACTGAGAAATTTTCAATATAAATACATCCAGAGAATCATAGCTACAAATAAATATCTTTTTATGTGCAACCTATCCAACACAAATCTATGTGGTATGTGCAGTAAACATATTGAAACAATAGAACACCTTTTCTGGGAGTGTAAATATATTCAATCTCTATGGAATCAATTGACAACCTTTCTAGAGAAACAATAATTAAATGTTAAACTATCTCTCTTAAACATCAGTTTAGGAGTAAATACCTTCAAAATACAAGAGGTTAATAACACTGTGAATTACATAATTATATTAATGAACTATTTTATATTCAGTATGAAATGCAGAAAACAACTACCTACAACGAACTGCTTCATCAATTATTTAAAACTGAAAATTCAAATTGAAAAAGAAATACCCCTAAACAATGATACACTTGATATATTTGAACAAAAATGGAAACACATGAAACTTTCATTAACAAATCCAGTATGCTTTATACCCACTTTATGCAACTCATCCGTAATTATAACTATTCTGCTTGATTTAAAAATGTTCTCTTTCTTTTCAAAAAACGCACCTATCAAAAACAACCAAACAATACATATTAACCCTTTTTTGCTTAAGGAAACCACAAGGTAAAAAAAATATATTAGCATATCTTGTATAACATGTCTGAACATCAGTGTTGCTACATGGTTTCACTTTGTTCCATAATCATATATATGTATACATTGTATGTCTTCTATTGATAAAAAAAGAATATACAGTGCATGATAAATGATATGATTAATGTTTTGAGTTGTATGTTTTTCAAAACAAATTCAATTTGGTATTAGATATATTTTTCTTTCAGAGTTTATAAACTTAAGGAGATCAATGGCTCCAAGATGAAATTGGAGCTAGAACAAGTAGCCGAAGTGGATCGTCGCAACAAGGCGGTATATTAATTTATATATATATATAGCTCGAATTTTCCATTTTTAGCAAGCAATATCGTATTCTGGTGTCAAGTTGACTTCTTGGTTAAGTTATTCGCTGAGCTAATTTTCTCAGGTATGGCTTAAAACATGTATTCACCATATAAACGTGCTTGGGACATGATTATGGTACGAAATTTGAATATATTCAAAATAAGCATGTTGCAGTTAAAGTTTTCATGATTGCCGCAAAGTGTATCATTTAAAATTATAACGCGTATTTTCGATATTAAAATGACCCCATTGATATGTTCTAAAGAAACTTCATACCTTAAAAACCTGTTTCCAGACCTAGATTTGGATTTAATTTGGGTTGGGTGGTTTCAAGAACATGTAAAGTAACTGTAGAAACATCGTTTGTCGTCAATTACTCCAGACTAAAGGTAGCTTTTGTAATGAAATAAGTAACATAATTTACCTTGAAATTCATGCTTTGTGAGAGTTTCATGGGACATGCATGACGTAAAGGCCAAGTTAAATGTTACCAAATAACAAACGCATTCCGCTTAGCAACTAAAACAATTGACCTATTGACATGCAACTACATTCATAGATAAATTACATCACAACTTTATTTGGGATTGAAGATTGGGTAAATACCTTAGAAACTTAATATTGATATACTTTATAATAAAATTTGATTTTTTATTGTAACTACGTACATACATGTCTTTTAACCGGCTCCAGCATATCATTGAATGTGTGTTGTGAGGGTCAACGTAAATGTTAATGAAAAGAGATATTAAATGATAAAACGTATACAAACGTAATACTGATGTTTAAAAAAAACTAATTATGAAAAAGTGAATTTAAATTAAGGAAAGTTTCAATACACACAATGTCAAAAAGTCATTTTAATGTTTATTTCTTTTGATAAATGGTATATTTTCGTTTAAGAGCATTCACTCAGTTGACTACCAAGATGACTTTGATCTGACCTATATTTCGGTGACCAATATGAATACCAACAAAGTGTGTTTCTATGACAACAGCAATATGAAACTTGTGCGTGAGTTGTGTTTGGAATTCGATGAGCAACAGGCTTTGGTGAGTAAACAGGTGTTGTATTAAAAACGTTTTACGAGTTTATTAATACGATTTTGGTGCAAACGGTGACATGTTGGCGAACCCTGACTGAAATTAGTGGCTTATACCTTACAGTCAACGGTTATTTGATTATTTGCTTACCATTGTAAAACATTTTAAATGTTCGTTATCAACATGTGTATCGATTATCTATATTGCAGTGTGTCGAGCACAATGTATACATTGACAACATTATACAAATTATGAAACCCTTTCGCGCCCGCAATTTCGTGTGCAACGTGTATAGGCTTTCAGAGGACCTTAATCAATTGGAAAGCTCTATGTCGCATGTGGGGGGCTACAGAAAAACGAAACTGAAAGTAGGCGCTGATCTACGGTGTAAAAGCCGCTATCAAAGAGTATGAAAAGGAATGGACTTTCAGCGGGGACAAAACACTCCATAATCAATTGATCCACCGCATATGCAGCGGAGCAACCATTCACATCTAACAATTGAGATTAACATCTGCCGATGCTTGTGTCAGATTAGCCTTAAATGCACCCATTGTACTACATAGTATTTATTAAAAAAACAGTAATTGCACAACATTGATTTAAGCTGCCACGTTTGCTTTTAAAATTAAATTCACTTGTTGTTTACGTTTCTTTTATATTTATAATTAATTAATATTAATTTGAATTCACATTTTCATAAATGTTTGATTCATTCATTTAACTTCTATCAAAGCTTTTTTCGGGGGCATATGTCATCCTATGGAGACAGCTCTTGTTTCAAGTAATTTAATATACGAGTCGTGATATTTTAATCAATATAAGGCCACAACAAATTGCTTAAATGTTCGATGGATTTCCCGCACCTAAAAATCTTAAAACGAAATAAAAATATTTTTATTTTTATTTTGCGCCGCAGCAACAATTTGTGCTCCGCACATATTCGTTCAATGATTTAGTTTAATTTAGCCTACGTATTTTACGATATAGACTGTTATAACGCGTTAAGGCGAAAGTCTATCGAGATTTGTTCACCCTGTCTATGAAGATTTGAACAGCCGTAAATCGTCGAAGTTAGAAAGCTAGAACAGCTTGTGGCATAACAACGAGGTTTCGATAGGTGGCGGTGTTGAATGGGCGTGTTTTTATTTCGTTAAGGCGAAAGTCTATCGAGATTTGTTCACCCTGTCTATGAAGATTTGACCTGCCGTAAACCGTCCAAGTTAGAAAGCTAGAACACCTTGTGGCATTTACAACGAGGTTTCGATAGGTGGCGGTATTTAATGACCGTGTTTTTTTTTATAGATCTTATGATTTTATGACTTTTTTAATGCAATGTTTAGTTTTGTGTGATGTAAGTAGTTAATAACAGGTGAACGATATCCATGGGCAACACTCGTGTGACAGAACTCAAATTTGAGTGATTCTCCCGTATTATTAGGACAATATTACATTTTATTTCTTGTCGTTTGTTCGACCTCGTGGTCGGTCGCGAAGAGAAACTATGAACTATGGCGGAGTGTAAGAGATTTGCCATTTCTTGTCCTTTGTTCGACCTCATGGTCGGTCGAGAAGAAAATCTGTGAACTATGGCGGAGTGTAAGAGATTTGCCACGCTGGAAGACGCTCTTTCAGCATTGGCAGAACATGAGTGGCTCACCACTGTGCGTTTTGTTCAGTGGAGCTCTCCAAAAGGCTTTGAAGCTCTAAGTATGTCTTTTTAATTAGATTAATTTTATTTCAAACATTAAATCTAGTTTTAGACTTGCGTGCTGTTCAGCCTGTTGTATTGTCTATTGGGATTTGGCTTAAACGTACTGGATCATTTATCTGTTTTATCTCAAATCATAAAACATTGTCTATAGAGATTTGAACTGTACTCTGTTGGTCATTAATGATATTGTCTAGTATTGATATGTTAATTGTACGTAATAGGTCATTTATTATAAAAATTTGTCTATAGAGATTTGAATTGTATTTAATTGGTCATTTACTATCCAAATAACAGATGTGTCTATACAGATTTGAACTAAACCTTACTTTCTACTCCACATATATTTGAACAGGGAATGACTTGCCTGTGCTTTAAAGAATGTCTATACAGATTTGAGTAGAGTCAAATTGTTCTTTTTGAACTATTCTATCTATCTTCGGATACTGTTTAACTCCCCTTTTGGGTATTATTAACAGATCGCGCTGTCCGTGCAAGAAAAGGGATTTAAACAATATTGTACAATAAAAGTTTTGACAGTGAGACGTCAAAAAAGAAAGTATGAATAAAACAAAGTTTTGAAGTGTTAGTATATGTTTAGACAAGAGTTAAAATCAGGTTAAAAACGCACTCTGCCGCAACTAATTGTATGAAATTTGGCTAACTGCCAGCTTGAAGGATTCTTTTTTTATTTTTGTGTATTTTTAATAGTTACTTGTTGCCTTATAATGGCTTATTATAGATGTCAAAAAAAAAAAAAAAACATGGTCTCTAGTGTATATTTTTTATATACTCGAAGATTTCAAAATACGGATTCGAAAAGTACCTTAGTCCTTTCATTTTTGTACAGGTGTGTCAACACATATAAGTCTTAAACTTTCACTCATGCTGGGTTGTCTATAGGGATTTGGATTAAACGTACCGGATTGTTTATCTGTTTATCATAAAAATGTGTCTATAGAGATTTGAAATTTAGAATTGTACTCTAATGGTCATTAATGATATTGTCTATAGAGATTTTGAGCAATAGGTTATTTATCATAAAAATCTGTCTATAAAGATTTGAATTGTACTCTATTAGTCATTTATGATATTGTCTATAGAAAATTCAATTGTACGCAAAAGGTCATTTATCATTAAGATATGTCTATAGAGATTTGAATTGCACTATTGGTCATTAATGATATTGTCTACAGAGATTTCAATTGCACGCAATAGGTCATTTATCATAAAAATGTGTCTATAGAGATTTGAATTGTACTCTATTGGTCTAGGGCCCTTGTTACACTTTGGGGGATAGAGGCCGGGGCCCTTAGACGGGGGAATTTCATGTCGTTTTGGGCGAAAAAGGGAATTTTAGATCTTTTCACCAACCATTCAACAATTAAAATTGCTATATTTTAATGTAATTTACATAAATATCAGGGCTATAGATAACAAGCATATGTGCGTTATTACGCAATTATAATAACCAAAAACGTAATTAAATTCAAAATCAAGCTTATACAAACGCAAATATAAATTTAATAACGTAATGCCTGTAAAAAACCTTGCGTCACGAAACCCAATTGTTACAAACACCGGGCGTATTTTTTAGACTGGTTATTTCCTGTACAAAAATGTACGGTCAGTACCCAATACGTTATATGCTGTCCTATAAAGAAAAGAAGGCAGTCTTTCCAGCGGTTATCAATCTTTGGGGTAAATTACTGTAATTATTCGTAGACCCGTCTGATTTATACCAGCTGGCAACATAGGTATTAAGGTAAAAAAAAAAACATTTTTTGGAAGGGGGGATTTTTAACTGCAATAAGAGAAAATATATACTATTTTAAGGGGGGAATGGGGTCGAATTTTGCCCTAAAAACGGCCAAACAAGGGCCCTGTGGTCATTAATGATATTGTCTATAGAGATTTCAATTGTCCATAATGGGTCATTAATCATAAAAATGAGTATATATAGATTTGAACTGTACTCTTGATATTGGTCATTAATGATATTGTCTATTGAGATTTCAATCGTCCAGAATGGGTCATTTTTTCATAAGAATGTGTGTTTATAGATTTGAACTTTACCAGTGTTTATTATCTTCTTTGGCCGGGACCTGTTCCTAATGAACTACGGATCCGTTCCCAAAATGAACCGGACCCGTCCCAATTTCTGGATTTTTTTTTTTAGCCTCAATTGGGATTTTTTGAGTCCCATTTGGGAATGGGGCCGGAAACCGGCAGATATTTTTAACGAAAAAAACACTGTAAGCACTTTCATTTACACGTGAATGCCTTAAGAGAATGGTTTATTGTGTTGTTTTCTTTGTACTTGAGTGTTGATTCAATTTACAACAAAAAGAATTAAATCAGCAGGATTAATAATGCACATCTTGTATTCAGCAATTTAAAATGGTAAAATAATGCAAAGTATTACAACACAATCTGTCTTGCGATAGCATGTTGTTGTTTGTGCAAGACTGTGAATAAAAGTGTATGTTGCTTTCCTGTGTCATTTAAGGCTGACAAAAGTTAAACAAAGTCATTAAAATACCATTCTTCAATTGGTACAATTCACAACAAAATTTTTTCCAATTGGAAGATTTCACGACTCGTTTTTTCCCAATTTTTGGTGATTTCACGACGCGAAAAATTTCCAATGGCATGGATACCGGACCCGTTCCCAATTGGGTGAGAAAATCACTGACTGTACGTAATATGTCATTTACTATCCGAATAACAGATGTGTCTATACAGATTTGAACTAGTCCTTACATATCATTTATGATACAATATAAATTTGGGAACAGCTTGTGGCATTTACAACGAGGTTTCGATAGGTGGCGGTGTCGAATGACCGTGTTTTTTTTTTATAGATCTTATGATTTTATGACTTTTTTTAATGCAATGTTTAGTTTTGTGTGATGTAAGTAGTTAATAACAGGTGAACGATATCCATGGGCAATACTCGTGTGACAGAACTCAAATTTGAGTGATTCTCCCGTATTATTAGGACAATATTACATTTTATTTCTTGTCGTTTGTTCGACCTCGTGGTCGGTCGCGAAGAAAAACTATGAACTATGGCGGAGTGTAAGAGATTTGCCATTTCTTGTCCTTTGTTCGACCTCATGGTCGGTCGAGAAGAAAATCTGTGAACTATGGCGGAGTGTAAGAGATTTGCCACGCTGGAAGACGCTCTTTCAGCATTGGCAGAACATGAGTGGCTCCACACTGTGCGTTTTGTTCAGTGGAGCTCTCCAAAAGGCTTTGAAGCTCTAAGTATGTCTTTTTAATTAGATTAATTTTATTTCAAACATTAAATCTAGTTTTAGACTTGCGTGCTGTTCAGCCTGTTGTATTGTCTATTGGGATTTTGCTTAAACGTACTGGATCATTTATCTGTTTTATCTCAAATCATAAAAAATTGTCTATAGAGATTTGAACTGTACTCTGTTGGTCATTAATGATATTGTCTAGTATAGATATGTTAATTGTACGTAATAGGTCATTTATTATAAAAATTTGTCTATAGAGATTTGAATTGTATTTAATTGGTCATTTACCATCCAAATAACAGATGTGTCTATACAGATTTGAACTAAACCTTACTTTCTACTCCACATATATTGAAAAAATCACTGACTGTACGTAATATGTCATTTACTATCCGAATAACAGATGTCTCTATACAGATTTGAACTAATCCTTACATATCATTTATGATACAATATAAATTTGTCTGTAAGAAGTATATCAGTCAAAATATACGAGTGTGATTACATATTTAAACCGTAACTTAAAGGTCATTTTTAGCTCATCTATTTTTTGAAAAAAAATGAGCTATTGTCATCACCTTGGCGTCGGCGTTTGCGTCGGCGTCGGCGTTTGCGTCGGCGTCCGGTTAAGTTTTGCGTTTAGGTCCACTTTTCTCAGAAAGTATCAATGCTATTGCATTCAAACTTGGTAAACTTACTTACTATCATGAGGGGACTGGGCAGGCAAAGTTAGATAACTCTGGCGTGCATTTTGACAGAATTATGTGCCCTTTTTATACTTAGAAAATCGATAAATTTTGGTTAAGTTTTGTGTTTAGGTCCATTTTATTCCTAAAGTATCAAAGCTATTGCTTCCATACTTGCAACACTTACTTACTATCATAAGGGGACTGTGCAGGCAAAGTTATGTAACTCTGACTGGCATTTTGACAGAATTATGTGCCCTTTTATACTTAGAAAATTGAAAATTTGGTTAAGTTTTGTGTTTATGTCCACTTTATTCCTACAGTATCAAAGCTATTGCTTTCATACTTGCAACACTTATTAACTATCATATTGGGACTTTGCAGGCAAAGTTATGTAACTCTGACTGGCATTTGGACGGAATTATGGGCCCTTTATACTTAGAAAATTGAAAATTTGGTAAAGTTTTGTGTTTTGGTCCACTTTACCCCTAAAGTATCATAGATATTGCTTTCATACTTGGAACACTTGCAAACTATCATAAGGGCACAGTAAAAGGACAAGATGCATAACTCTGGTTGTCAATTTTACGGCATTATGGCCCTTTTTTGACTTAGTAACTTTGAATTTATGGTTAAATTTTGTGTTTCGATCCATTTTAATTCTAAAATATCAAGGCTATTGCTTTCAAATTTCAAATACTTTCATGCTATCATGAGGTTACTGTACCTGGCAAGTTGAATTTTACCTTGACCTTTGAATGACCTTGACTCTCAAGGTCAAATTATTAAATTTTGCTAAAATTGCCATAACGTCTTTATTTATGATTAGATTTGATTAATACTTTGACAAAACTACTCTTACCTGACATACCACAATATACTTTACCCTAACCATCCCCCGTGCCCCTCCCCCCTTCCCCCCCCCCGAATCCCCCCATTGTATTTTTTAAAGATCATCTCACAAATGACGACCACACCCTCACACTATACCCCCCACCCCACCTCCCCATTTTTTTTTGTTTTGAAACGGTTAAAAAACACAAATATTTATTTTTATTATTTTATTTTTGAAATGCTGTCCAACCATCGCACCCAAGAATCCCCTCCCCCACCCACCCCCCACCCCGAAAATAATTTTTTTTTTGCATTTTTTTTCGCATTTTTGGAAGATAATGTAATAAATGTCCACTGCCCCACACTATACACCCCTCTTCACTCCACCCCTCCCTCCTTTGTGATTGAAATTGAGAGTCCCTTCACCTTTAAAAAGAAAATAGATGAGCGGTCTGCACCCGCAAGGTGGTGCTCTTGTTTTAAAATGTGCCTTAAGATTTGAACTGATTCTCAGTCATACAACATAGTTGTGTCTATTCAGATTTAACCAAGTTCACAAGTTAGGATGTCCAATGGGACAAATATAAGTGAAATCCCTATAGACAATATCTTTATTGACTGTAATTGCCACAAGCTTTTCTAGCGGACGGTTTATAGCAAGTCAAATCTTAATTGACAGGGGAAACAAATTTGTGTAGACTTGCCTTAACGAATTTGTAATTTAAACAGGACTTGTCAAATTTGAGTTCCCAAAACTAAGAGAAAACGAGGAAGTTCCTAACATGAAACCCATCTGCTCCATTTCTGCATAAACTCAAAAAGTTTATACTTCATATAATTTGATGTGAAATTTGCTATTATATCATTTTCATGTCCACCACCACTATAGCGGGGGACATATTGTTTTTGCCCTGTCTGTTGGTTGGTTGGTTGGTTTGTTTGCTCCAACTTAAACATTTTGTCATAACTTTTTCAATATTGAAGATAGCAACTTCATATTTGGTATGCATGTGTATCTCGTGGTGCTGCACAGTTTGAGTGGTGAAAGATCAATGTCAAGGTCATTATTCCAGGTAAAATGTAAAATATATAGCTTCAAAGCGGCGCAGAAGGGGACATAGTGTTTTTGACAAACACATCTCTTGTTTTTGTCTAGAACACAGCCTTTAAAGGAGACACCATTTCAGTCAGTTCTTAGCATACATAGAAAATTGTGATAACAACGCTTGGTGTTTATTTCAGATACATGTTAACTGTACTGTAAATGAATTGATAACAAGTAATTCTATTTTGTCGGGAGTTCAAGCCTGTTCGAAAACTGATTATTTTCCACCTCTGTCACTCTGTCACACTAAATGAATTCATATCTTGTTAGTGAATTATATTTGAATGTTGTTTGAGATCTTTCTGTAGGTGGAGGAATGTGAGACCAGTTGAAATAATGAACTCGTCAATTGAATGATTATTCTAATAAACTGTTAAATATTCATATACATCTATGTATCTATGAAATAAAATTGTTTACTGTAGTTTGAGTTCCAAGCATGTAATTTTATATACAGCAAAAGCCTTCATTGAGAAATTATCTTAGTTATTATAGAATCAAACATCCGCATCAATCATTTTCATGACTTATTACACATTTCAAGAAACTGCGTGACATAATGTGAAAAACAAAACTTTGAAGTATTAATCACCAAAAGTAAGATTTTTTATTTGATTGTAGAAAGAGTTGTGTTTATATTGAGATGTTCTTTTTATTTCAGCACATGCAACTGTTGGTTGACCAAAGGTCTCATTCTTCAAAAGTACACCTTACATAACATTGGCAAGTAGGCTGTACTATTGTCAGTTTGGGAAGGACCAAAAGAAGAAAAGCAACTAGGCTGTACTATTGTCAGTTTGGGAAGGGCCAAAAGAAGATAAGAAAGGAGAAAAAACTATGGTAACACTTCTTTAATTTATAAATCTTTTAATTTGCCCAAAGCAAAGAACCACAAAAACACCAAAAGTTTCCTTTTTTTAGTAAGTCTTATTTAACAGTTCATTAAACAGTAGAATCAAAAATACCGTACTTTTATGTAAAAAAGAAAAATAGCTAATGTACTTGTTGCTACTTAGATTTTGTAAAAATGTCTCCCTACTTTTTATTGAACATTCTTCTGACAATGAAGGAGACATGAGTATATATTTTTTTCATGATTTTCTTGACTTCCTGGCAGATATGCAGAAACTTCATCTTCATATCATTTTCAATGGAAATGCTCATAGTACAGTTTATTTTTTTGGTGCAAAGTTGGAACAAAAAAGAAGTTTTTAATATAGTAGGGATTGAAATATAAGAATAATCTTTACATTACCAAGAATGCTTTATTCATAGCTAAAATAAGTATTTATATTTTAGGACAGAGCCTTTCATCATGGCTACATGAAATTCCAAAGCCAACGGGTACAGGACACCAAAAAGGTTGGCTGCTCTGCAAAGGTTGTTGTAAGGGAAATCATGAACTATCCAGATTTCAAGGTAAGATATTATAGATTTGTGACTTTGTATGCATGGCCTGTCTGATCAGTCATGCAGTGCTGAATTAGAAACCTGTTTGATCATTACTGTTGAATAAGCACAGAGTGCAGAAATTTGATCTTCTTTTTCTAGATGTACAATAAATCTATAGCAATATTTTAATTACATAATTTCTAACTAATGTAGGAAAACTCTTCTGAATAAGTCCAAATTGACTGACAACTTAATACATGGGAACTGCACTTAAGATAAAAGGCAATGTTATATTCTGTTTCTATATATAAACAAAATATAACATGGCATTATATCAAAAGTCCAGTTCCCATGTATTATTATGTATTAAGTTGTTGAGGGTTGTCCATACATTTTTGCGACTGATTCAAAAAGAAAACTAACAATCACATATGCTTTAAACTATAAATACATGTAAGTACATGTTTGAGTACCACAGTCTGAAAATTTCTGACCAAAACAAGATATTGGAGCGTTACTGTTAAAACTCAAACCAATGCATGTAACCGATCACGGAGCACTTCGTCAAGTAATAACGTCACATCATTTATATGTCCAATTAAGTCTCACAAAAAAGCACAAAGTAGCTTCAACATTAACCTAGACGCTTGAAAAATAATAACCTAGGATACAACTTTCTTAGTGAAAAGGGTATCTAGTAGTAGTTTTCAAGATTCATAGTCATATGAAAACATTGCATGCTTTACTCTTAACCATTTTGCCAACATATTGTATACACTTATAAAACCCACTAAACCTCTAACTTTTTGACTACTTTTTATCAAATTTAACAAATTATCATACAGTAAGAATTCATTTAATAAGAAAGCTCGATACCAAAATTAAGTAGTCTAAAATTTCAAACACTATTAATGAATATTTTAACTGAGTAGGATATTTGTTTTGAAATTTATAATGATACGATGATTTCTACAAAGCATTGCTCTGTGCAACGTCGCCAACGTCGATTTTTCTTAAACATTTCATAAAAAGGTGTGTGGTCAACTAAAATGTAGCAGGCTTTATTTTTACGTGTGTGGCTCAACTTAAGTCTTTTATTCAACACTAGAGCAGACATTCGCCATTCATATGATTGATATAATAATGCGTCTTACATACAATAATGATTTTACAAAATATCAAACATACATGACCAGTTTGAGATTTTCATCATTTTCAAAGTGCTACGTGACGGCGTACTTATATAACCTTGGCCATTCAATGGTCACACGTTTGATGATCAGGATAGACAAAATATAACCGAACTACCAAGGGATGTAAGTTCATTGAAATGTAATCTTTATAGCATTTTTAGCTCGACTATTATATATGAAATATATATATAGTGGAGCTATCCTACTCACCCCGGCGTTAGCGTTCCCGTTAGCGTTAGCGTGCAAATGTTAAAGTTTGCGTACTAGCCCAAATATTTCCTATGTCTCTTGACATATTGCTTTCATATTTGCATACTTCTTTACCAACATGACCCCAACCTATAAACAAGAGCAGACAACTTGGTCAGAAGTTGTATCTAGATGATGTCTAGGTCAAGTTCAAATATGGGTCATGCCGGGTCAACAACTAGGTCACTGGGTTACTTAGTACGTTTTACACATTCATCGGGGTGTCTGCTCTCTAATTCAAGTAGTTTTCATCCGATCTTCACCACACTTGGTTAGAAGTTGTATCTAAATGATGTGTAGGTAAAGTTCGAACATGGGTCATGCAGGTTCAAAAACCAGGTCACGGGATCACTTAGTGCGTTTTTAACATTGAGCATGGTGTCCGCTTTTTTTCGTGAAGACAACATGCAAAATATTCCGTGTCAATGCGGCATGCGGAGATATTCGTCACGTCTGTTTCAAAGTTCTAGTTTTTAATACTTCCAACTACATTAACTAATATTATTATGTTTCAGAATGTACTGACATCAAAAGAAAAACAAACTGTTGCCAGGCAAGTAAGAGCCAACCTTGATGCTGGAACTAAAGGAATTTTGCTCAGTATGCCTAGCATTGAAGACCATTCATTTCACGTTACTGGAAAAGTAAGTTTCAACTGTTTTACCCTGACTCAGCTTTAAAGAGATCATGGAAAAGGATGGGTCCTTGACGTTTTCATTATAGTCCCTTTAATTCATAGACACCATATTAAGACTTTTTTTTTACAGCCTTAGAATATTCTTCTACACACTAAGTTTGTAGAAATCAAAATGCCAGAAGTAGCCACTTCCTGTCATTGTTTTTTGGAAACATCAGGCTTATATTGTGAATAAATCTAAATAGTTATACAGAGCGCTGGATTTGCAACAATTGTGGTAATTAAAAAATCACATTTAATACGAGCCATGTAGTAATATAAGATTTGCATTGCTTTTTACTGAAGGAAATTATTAAATAAAGAGTTAATGGTGCTGATTGATTTTGCACATGCTTTATAGGATTTGTTTTTGTTTCAGGCAGCAGGTCTTGTTCAAGTTCTTGATCCTTCCCTTGTGAGTAGGATCAAAGAGCTTGTTGAAGAGGGAATGGTTGATGTTGATGATTTGAAGGCTGAGCTTAAGGAATTTGTGAGAGACAATATCTCAGCTGCCTTACATCAAAATAACAGACGCTATTTTCCAACACGGATGACCATTGCTAACCATATTCGGCTTGCAGAAAAGGCTATGGGATGGTCCGAGGATGATCAAGAGCAAGTTCAGCAATTGGTAATACTTATAGTAAAACAGTTGGTAATACTTATAGTAATTTTAAATGTTCTTCCTGGACCTTTTCCAACACAAGGGAAATCTGCCACAGTATATATATTGCTTTTATGCATCCATATGGTCAAAAATACATGCACATACAAAATGGAGATTACTTCTTATTTTCAACACTTGCCTTGATCAAAAGTATACATTAATCTTTGTTAACAAAAGTACTGATAAAACTTTAATAATGGTAATTGATGAAAACCATACATGTAAGTGTGTAAGATTCCACTTCTGAAACAAAAAGTAAGGTAGAAATTCCAACGATAATTTATTGATACAAATGTACAGTAAATGGTACATAATTTTCACAGTTACATGATTGGAAGACAAAAAATCCAGACGATTTGGTGCTTTTAGAAAAAAAATGTGTTAAGAATGACAAACAGTATTCATGTATTTGAATCATGTTGCTGTCCAGTTCTTGAATTTTTCATTTTTACTGTTAAGTTAATCGTTCAATTTTACTGTTATTGTTGATATTTTATATGAAAGGATTGTTTCGCTACCTGTCAGTGCTCTACAATTTTGATACCTTTTAGTTTTGTACCTATTAATCTAATTGGGCTAATCGTGTCTATTCTGTATGTTTAATACACAATTACAAATAGTTAAATTATCAAGATAACAAGCATATTATAGTAGCATATTATTCATCATGCATTTCATCCGTTGACGAAAACAGAACAAATTATATTATATAAGAGTTATCCAGGCTAGCAAAACAACTTCCTATAAGGTAGCAAAACAAGTAGTATTGAAAAGACTTGAAATGCACTGTTATACAGAATGAAAAATAACTTCTCAAATGTTATCAGCACACAATGAACTATGAAAATGACATGTAGGTATACTGGGGTGTAAACATGTTTGACGACCATACTTTTAAATGTGTGTTTGACAAAAAAGTGTGCAGAAAGCTTAGCAGTCATTAAAGATGCACTTCTGATTTTGTTCTAGAAATAGGAATACAAATCAGTCATATGTGCACTTGGAATTTTGTGGGTCCCATACATGGCATCCACTGTACATCTTTTCCATGATAAATGCTTTGGTGTGAATATATTAACACTTTTGCAATAGGGACATGTATGATCGGATCCTCAGCCAGCAAAGTTGAAGCTGGCCTTCTTCTCATCCCACTCAGGAATAGCAGGGTAATGGTCACTGATGCACTAACAATGTTTTTATTTTAAGATCATCCAATAATAATACGCTTAATAGTCATGAAAATTCAATGAGATTTTAAAAGAAAGTGAAGTTGTGTAAGTGTATATTTAGTTAAGTGACTGGAACTTAAAAAATCCAGGATAACTGGTATGTACATGCCAAAGAATTTGTGAAGAAAAACAGAGTTAATCAGGTTCATTATTTTAAAACCCACGGTTGTTCACTTTGTTCTTGAAGTTGACAGTTTTTAGCTCGCCTTTTATATATGAAATATATATAGTGGAGCTATCCTACTCATACCGGCGTCGGCGTTCCGTTAGCGTTAGCGTGCAAATGTTAAAGTTTTCGTACTACCCCAGATATTCCCTGTGTCCCTTGACATATTGCTTTCATATTTTGCATACGTGTTTACTATCATGACCCCAAACAATAAACAAGAGCAGACAACTGTATCAAGCATTTTGACAGAATTATTGCCACTTTTATAATTACAATATGCATATTATTGATAAATCTATGTTAAAGTACGAACAAAACAACACTTACCTGACATACCACAATGCACTGCACTCAAACCATCCCCCACACCCCTCCCCTTAAAATGATCACACACCCTCATGTAAATATACCCCCACTCCATGATGGCTTACGTTATACTGTCAAGCACTCGAATAGTCGAGCGCGCTGTCCTCTGACAGCTCTTGTTTATGTTGATGTTCCTTTTTACAGTTATGATGATATTTAAAGCTACACTGAAATACAGAATAAAAAAGATCATCTTAAATCAAAAGTGTATTGACGTACCTTGATTGAATAGTGCTATGGAAATAACAGTCATTAAATTTTTTATTGGATTTAAAGGTGTATAGTGGCAATGTCTACTTATAATAGTCAGTGATAGTATGGAGAATATTCTTTGACTGATTAGCCAAGCCGTAAAAGAAGTAAAGTGAGTTTTAATACTTAATTAATTTGTGCATAGTATCTAGTAACGTTAAGGAAATAATTTTAGATTTGTATAAAAAACATCTAAATATAACTTTTAATATTATGATGTACATCATGTTTTTAATGTATAGAGCAGAAGAAGAACTGAAAAAGTGATTAAATTTCTGTTTTCAGTTACCGAAAAGTTGTTGAAACATATTGCCTGTGAACAACTTAGAATAAGTATTTATACTAATGACTTATAATGTTTCAAAAATATTTCCAGATTCTAAATGAATTGTTTTATAAAGTTTCAGAAGTTTCTACTGGTTTTTTCAAACAGAATGTTTTTGTTTTTAACATGACTTACAAAAGTGTGCGACATTTATCGTTAATGTTGCGACATATATCG
Organism: Dreissena polymorpha; assembly: GCF_020536995.1. Classification (NCBI taxonomy): domain Eukaryota; kingdom Metazoa; phylum Mollusca; class Bivalvia; order Myida; family Dreissenidae; genus Dreissena; species Dreissena polymorpha. The sequence continues at coordinate 65,268,310 of NC_068359.1, forward strand.
GCAGTTGAAATTTTTGCGACATTTATCGTTCAAGTTGCGACATATATCGTCAGCAGTATATGCGACATTTATCGTTCCTTGCTACATTTATCGTCAACGTTGCAACAAATCTCGTAGCCTGCGACATATAACGGCAATGCGACATTTAACGGCGCTACACTGTGCGATAATCATAGAAGCTTTGTTTACATGCGTATATTGGTGTTTTGAGCTCTTATAATTTGCCGAATTCATATTCATTGAACTAAAACATGTAGCAATGAAAAAAAAATCGCACACTGTTACTTTACTCCAAACAATGTTATCGATTTAATGTTAATTTTACATATAATGTGTGCCGTAAGTTTTTTTTGTCTGCTCTGAATTTCTCTTTCCATATGAACTGCCTTAGTCCAGGTTCATGACTTAATGACTTTTTTTCATCATTGGTATCAAACTTATTCGCATAAGTTTACACTAAACATGTATGTGATAAAAGCAAAATATGTTTAAAAATATCACGTTAAAAATCTGATGTCGTGCTGCTTGGAGTAGTTTTAATTTTAGGTCGACTTTTATAACGAAATTCAATATTGTGTTATACATAAAGGTGTTATATTAAACTTTATTATATACCTGTTTAATGCATTTAAAAAAATACAGGTTGTATCAATCGTTGAAATAAAAAATCCCGTATTACGCTACTCGCTGTTTCCAATTCCGTATTACCATGCTAGCCGGACTACTTCGACCCATATAATGACGTCACATTCCGCGCACCGAAAATATAAATAGTTTATATTACGAAATATATTATATAGAACATCATGTGACGTCATTTCTGTGACGAAACACAATTGTTTTATCTAAACTCTCTGGAATTTAAGGACATGTCGGACGTGGTGTTTTTTAACAGTAAATATTTGTTAAAAGTATCGAACGAATTCAAAACGTATTTTGGAGTGCGTGTTTATTATGCTTATATGTTTATTTCGATAGGAATGCAATAAAATAGTGTGGTTTAAACTAAGTTTCGATTAAGACATGGAAGAATAGATGTGGAAGTGCATATGGTTTCAACGTTTTTGTTATAAACATCGGATTACAGTTGTCAACTTAATTGTTATATACATTGGATTAACGATGGCATTAAGGTAAGCGTGTCGGAAACCACACGTTTATTTACATAAACTGTATGCATACGCGTCTTAAAAACTATGGCGTACTGTTTTAGTCATTGTTTTGTCAGTTTTGTTAAAGTAAACAATACAAGTGTTAACTGTTTTCGTTAGTTGTTGTATATAATAAAAGGAATATTACGATAGTCAATTGTTCCAAGAGTTTGTATCACTCTCGTGGATTGTGCTATTTCGCATCATCACACAAGCCACTCGAGTGATACAAACTCTTGGAACAATTGACTAACGTAATATTCCGTATGTATTTAATGCAATATAAATTCATTCTACATTCTCTTTTAGCCGGTTACTACTGACATTCCATCTAGGTGGAATTAATTCCCACAGAGTTCCTAGTTAGATTGAACATGAAGAACCCACATGAGTGTTTTATTGTATAATGTGACATTTTTATTCGTCTATTGGTGTGCACAAAAATTATATCAAGATTGTTTCAACACGAGTGATTTATTCTTTATATCAGAGCAAAGTAATTTTGTTTTAGTTTTCATTGATACTTTTCAACTGTATGTGAAGGTTTCATTTTTATAATGATTTAACAATATCAACAACAATACGATCAATATGGATCATTTAAGAGTGCGTTATTCTTAATGCGAGCGAAATTTGTTTTAGTTTTTAATTCATCATGTTCATCTCTATGCAAAGGTGTTTTGGAGTGATTTAACTATTAACGATACCTGAAGGCTTTAACGAAATTTTGCTTGCTTTGATGACATTATAAACGCAATGGTCGAACCCTTATTCAGTTTTGCGCGCTAGCGCTTCATGGATAATTTGCCAACTTGATAATTGCATTCAAATACGATACTAACCGTAACTAAAGAAGTACCGCCGCCTTTAACCGAAATTAATGAAAAAGAATACAGACAGACAGTTTATCCAGACTTTAACACAAGTACATCGACTTCATACTCAAATGTATACGTTATTTTCTGTCACGTAAGCAGGTATAATTACATTAGATAACTTAAAAATGTCATTTAGGAATATATATAAACACAATCAGTCGCAAGCCTTTGTAGATTCTATCGAAGTGGTAATTAAGTTTATTTAACAGTATTATTTAGAATTGTATTTCTTATAGCAAAAGGGTTTTTCATATATTTATAAACAAACCGAATTAGTATTGTCACACGAAACTAATAACTTGTGGAATTTATATGGGTTTGTGTAAATATACGGCTAATAAATTTTTTCTTAAGTAATTGCGGCTAATACATATAAAATGGTATTCGTCTTCTAAATCAAAGCGATTACAACGATAACCATAACGTTTATTTCGTTGTATGTATGAGCGTATCTGTCAGTTTGCATTATCAACGGGTTAGCAGAGCCACAAACTCTTACAAAAAATAGGCGTCTAGGAATCAAGTCTTAATAGTCTTGATATTACAATGAGGTTTTAAAAGCTTTATACGTATATAATACAGAATTGTTATTCATTTTACCATACCACGTTTAAAAAAAAAATGTAAGCAAGTCTACATTTGAACTCGCAAATAAAACTTTAAACTTGCACAACGTTTCGATTTTCAAATAATAACCAAATCAAAAATTATTGTACACGTTATTGACATTTGATACCCAAATTGTATAAGGTTTATAACTATCCTTTAAAGTCAGTTTGTAGACAATTTGCATTATAATATTTTCATTTTTTTAGAATTTTAAAACCAATATTTTAGAATTGTCAAGAAACCTGTTTACATAAAAAGGGATGTCTACCTAATCACTATGAACAGCAACACTACATGTATTTATTTTAACCTGTAGCAATATTTGGCAAACTTTCGAATGCATGCGTTCAATATCATCTGACTTTGTGAATCTCCATACTTCCGAAGCATAATTAAATATACAGACCAGATAGATTATTTGCGACTTAAGCATATACAGCTCATCGTCAAAAACAATAAAGCAAACATAAAACACATAAATGCACATGAGTCAAAATAACAACACACTTTGTATGCATTTCTAAACTATATTATTTTTGTGAGAATGTAATATGTAAGAAAAGGCTCTTATTTTTTAACAAAGTTAAGTTAATTTTTCAAATCCTTTATTGATTGAGAAAAAATGCAGTTAGAAATTATATACAAAATGTCAATTATTGAAAAAAAAACACGATATTTTCTCAGAAGATTATACATTTTTGGCTCTAAGTTTAAACGCTTTTATGCAGAAATTAGCTAGACGTATCAGTAAAGACTTTCTAGTCTCATTCAACAATTGTAAAAATTTAAACATACTTGGTCTACTTCTGTTAGCAGATGGTATGCGTATATTTCTAATATTCTCATATAAAGGACATATTAGAACCAATATAGAACAAACAAAGAAGTCAAACAACTGGCAAAGTAGTTTTGGTTTTATGGCAATGCCATTGTATTTAAACCATAGTGTATTCATTGCCTCAAGGCTTTACCCACCAACTGTTCCTGATGTAATTGAAAACTTCCAGTATAATTCAACACTGTGTCTAAAAAGTTAAAGCTATCAACCCTTCAATATTATTGCTATTGTATGCCAATTTATGGTTTTCTTATTATCCACTCCTCATCCGAAATACCATTATTTTTGTTTTGTGTGCAGTGCCCCAAATAATTGTAATATAAAATATAAGGTATCTAAATGTGTTTAAACTTAAACCGGGGACTTGCCTAAAATACCAATGTCATCAGCAAATAATAGCAAAATAAAAAAAATGTCATCTATATTTAAACAAGAGTTAATATTAACTTGTATGTAAAGTTCAAGGTCTTCTTCAAATAAAGGAAACAACATCGGAGAGATTACTTCCGTTTGTCTCAGTCCAACCGCATAACTAAAATAATATTAATAAGAGGAACATGATTGAACTCGTTACTTAAAGGACAACAGACAAGTTCAGACTTAAAAAACACTTTTTTATAAATGAATATAATATAATAACATTGAAATAAAAACACAAAAAAAGATATAGTGCTAAAAAACGATGATTTTGATGATCGGTAATTTCCGTAATGCGTTCGGCACTTTCCGCCACCATTTTCCCTGATGACGTAGTCGTGAGACAACTGCGCATGACCCAGAACGACCTTCATTAATTGTTATTTACGCACTGAAGCTTGCAATTTTCCCGCAAAACTTCAGAGTATAAAGAACTGTGTTTGTCATTTACTAGCATTAAAACAACTTTCAATCTAGACTGTGTTGATTTCCATTAGATTTGTTATGTGACATTTAGGATTTACCTATTTGTACGATGGTGCAGTGTGTAGCGTTTGGCTACAACGCTCGTCCCGATAAGGGGACAAAAGGATTCTTCGGCTTTCAAGATCAAGATTTCCAAAGTGTGACAGGGCTGGACAATCGTCGATTGTTTTTAAGTTGTTGAATGTAACCTTTTTAAATAGCCTTTACTGTGAGGTGTGTTATTATTTACACGCGCCAATTTCCCATTCGATCGCAATCGTTTGTTGATGACAGTTGATGGCAGTAGATGAATTATGTAAATATCATTGTTTTTTTTCATCTGCATTTGTCAATTGTTCATATCATCTTGTAATTGGGCTGTCCATGCATTGATTTGTACTGTAGTGCTTTAAGGTCTTTTCAGCGACGCGGTTATAGTGTCTGACTACCACTCCGGAGGTCGTGGGTTCGATGCCCCATTGAAGATCCGTATTTTTACAATAATGGCGACGAGGCAAACACGAACTGTGATTCAGAACGTGGGTGTGAGCTTTCTAATGGCTTCAAGGAGCCGCTTGTGAAAGGGTCGACACTATAAAATAGCATAAAGTGTCATATGACATGCTGTAGCAGGCATGTCTGGCCTTGAAACATTTTTAATGTCTTCAAGGAGCCGCTTGTGAAGCGGTCGACACTATAATAAAGCAAAAAGTGTCATATGACATGCTGTAGCGAGCATGTCTGGCCTTGTAACATTAAGAGGGGGAGGAGTGTAATGATTTAAGGTCACTTCCAACAGCCTTGCTGTTGAGCTAGCTTTTCAGCGACGCGGTTAGAGTGTCTGACTTCCACTCTCGAGGTCGTGGGTTCGATCCCCCATTGAAGCTCCGTATTTTTGCAATAGTACGTATCCTTACTATATTTCTGTTTGGAGATTGACATTTATTCAGTCCGAGTAAAAATGGTAACTTGTCTTTTCTGACTCTTTTAACGACCACTGTATGCATATATTTACACCAAATTCGTAACTTACAGTCCATCTAACATCACAGGCTTTTATTTTTTCTGCATTGGTTGCGGAAAGTCGTACAACCAAATATATGTTCTTTGTTTATAGTAAAATCAACATGCTAATAATAAACAGTGGCAGTGTCAGTTCTTAACCCATTTATGCCGAGTGGACTCTCGCATCCATCTAAATTGGATCAATTTATTTCCAAAATTAGGGATGTCTAGTATATTTATTTCTATATTTAGAATATTTCTCACAGAAATGCTTTAAGCAAACAGCGCAGACCCTGATGAGACGCCGCATCATGCGGCGTCTCATCTGGGTCTACGCTGTCTGCCAAAGCCTTTTTTCTAGACGCTAGGCATAAATGGGTTAACCATAAAAAGTGTGATGGACTTAGTAAGTTAGTATGTCCATAACGCACTTGCATAAGTTGTAAAAACAATTTGAGTTTATTCTTGTTACATAAAAAAGTTGACTTAATTTGTCATTTAAAAGTAATATTATTTTTTTAATTTAGATGGCATCTGGCAGCCCTGCATTCAGTTAAGAATGCACACATAAAACATGCAGAGACCAAGAACGGGGAAAGGGCTACAGAATTTCGTATCCGAAGTATAAGGCGGGCCACCATGTCGTTAAACCTGTAGAAGAAGCCTGCAATTATGGTAATGGTCCTTCTAAGCACTATAAAAAAATGGAATTTTAGGCGCAATTGCACTTGACCGGTGCGCAGCACTTAGCACCAAACAACGTACCCTAACCCTTAACACCAACAACTAATGCAATACCTAATAATCCATGTTATCCAATATATTTCCTAAGTATCGGGGCCTACCGTCCCCAAACCCCCGCTTTGTCGATAGTGGTAAACAATTGCATACCGGTAAAGTGCAATCCAGCCACATTCTAATATACATATAATGTCAAAACCTTGTAATTGCAAATGGCCAGCTTGACTGTTATTCAAATGTTGTTGTTTTTTTATAATATATGTGTATTTTCTTTATTTTTCAATGTACATATTTGTAACAATGCATATGATTGGTTTTGAATGAGTACAATATCAATCATTGATAAATATTTTAGATTATGTCACCGAGCTCATGGCTGAATTGCTGCAATTGAAAGAACAATCAAGAGCAGCCGGACTGTGAGACAGGCTTCTTCCGTTCTGTTCTCTTCTCCACCGTTGGCATCTTCTGCGAAGAAAATTTTAAAAACTGATGCAGTGCAGTTTTAATTGCTAGGTTCAATTAGTTTCAGAAATTTGAACCAAATTGACTTGCCATTTTCCATGCAGCTATGCCTAAACGGAGAGGCGCAGCACCCTGCCACCCCAAGGTTCCACCCTGGACCCAGAACATTCCCTTTTTATAATCTGATCATATTATTTTACTGGATATTTTATTTGAAGTTTCAATAAATTCATTAGATATTCAAGGGAAACTAGTTTTATGAATTATAGAAACAATAGTTTAAATGAAAATACTTTGAATATGAATATGTATATGAGCTGGCGCGCTCTGAAAAAACTGGGCTTATTAATGCATGTGCCTCAAGTGTTGTCCCAGATTCGCCTGTGCAGTCCGCACAGGCTTATCAGGAACAATACTTTCAGCCTATATTGTATGTTTCGTTAATAGTAAGTTTCTTCTTATTGTACATCCAGTTTAGGCAGAAAGTGTCGTCCCTGATTAGCTTGTGCGAACTGCACAGGCTCATCTGGGTTGACACTTTTCGCACATTCATTAGGCACCTTTCTTCCACAATATATGCTATTTTTAAAATATAATATGCCACAGGGATAATACGAACATGCGTGCTTAAGAGCCTTTTAACAAAGAATTCCCCTGATCTTTTAAAAACTTTTCTGGAGGACTGATCACGTTTTGCTCCAAATTAACATAGCAACTTCGATGAATTGTGAAATCATGTGAATGTATTATTTTGATAAATATGTTTTCATAACAACTACCAGTTGATGGAGATATAAAAGTCATTAATAAAGTTGTTCAACAAAGCATTTCCATAGTGTGTTAAAGTGTAAGTTTACTATATTTCATGTCTCCACTTTTATTATCCCCCGCCATAGGCGGAGGGATATTGTTTTGGCGTTGTCCGTCCGTCCGTCCGTCTGGCACTTTGTGTCCAGAGCCATATCTTGGAATTGCTTTGGCGGATTTCTTTGAAACTTGGTATGAGTTTATATATGGATAAGAGGATGATGCACGCCAAATGGCATTGTACACCATCTGTTAATAACGGAGTTATGGCCCTTTGTTTCTTGAAAAAAATGCTTTTTTGAGTGTCAAATATAACACTTTGTGTCCAGAAGCATATTGGCGGGGGATATCAATTCAACGAATTTGCTTGTTCTTACATGTTTTGGCAATTTAGTTTTTTTGTAAGTATTGCTTATTCAAAAACGTTTTAATAGTGATTTTGTTCAGGGTACTTGAGTTGACTCTCGGAATAAAGTTGTATTGCAACATTGTGCTGGTAAATCCTCTGTAGTAAATCCGTCCAGTTTGCTAAAACTTGTTGCAATGGTAAGAGTGTAATGGTACACTTTGTTGTGTTGTGTCAGTGGTAATTTAAATTCTAAATGTTGCAATAAACTTGTGTAATACATATAAAGTGTTGTGTAAATCATTTCAATAATATCGAAAGTTTAAATTTGACATGGTGCTTCTTCGTTATGATATAAATATAAATTCACCACGCTCGTGTTATGTACTATAAAACAATTAAATTCCGTCATATTAATTTGAAATGAAAACAAGATTACTTATGAAGACAAATTATTAATAAAAAGAGAGCAGAACTGAGGTAATTCTCAGAAATGAATGGCATCAACAACGAGTTCAATTTACCATAAATAAAAAAATCGTGTGCAGAGACCACATCGGGTTTCATCAAAATGAACATGTCAGGATATGAGCCAAAGAAACGAAGCGAATAATCTCGATTAATCCGTTTAAAATGACGTGACCATTGTAAGAATTATACATTTCAAATTAACATTATTCATATTGACAACGTTATTGAAGTGTAAAAAATTGAACGGTTAATTTGGACGTGCATCGTACAACGATTCGCTATATTCCAGTAACCCATAACTCATTTCGGCATAACCAACTGATGACTTCCGGTTAAACGTAAACATTTATTCTTCTTGCGCAATAACGAAAATAATCAACTTTGGTGAATACAGTATGTATCAAAATGTCTTTTTTGTCAGATATGTAGGATATGTTACCTAAATTATATTGAATTTGGTGTATATGCACTCAAGTAATTGTCTTTCGATGGGTTTTCAGCCGAATTAGAGTTTTTAGTGGAACAATAGTGGGTGGAGGTGAAATAACACATTTTCATTATTCGTTTAAAATTTCAGGACAACGATTGATGCACAAATGTTTTGTTCCAGATTCCATTTTGGCATCCTTCAAATATGCCTTATTGTCATGGACAAATAGCATGATGATCCTGTTAGCCAAGACTTTGTGTGTGCCTGAAAGTTATAAATGTCCAAGGCAAGTGTATACTTAAACTAAATCCAGCAATTAATCTGAACACGTTATTATAAGATTCTAGAACGTATACCTCTTACTGATAATATATAAAATTAACCAAATACTACATGTTGGAATACTGAATTAAGTGTGCATTGTTCAAAATAATTTATTTTGAACTGAACCAGAGACATATGTTGTATATGTCCCTGACTAAACAAATATATATATATATACCACCCTGTTGAAGTTTTTTCTATTTTCTTTTTTAACAAACATATTTTATGTTAAAATATAATATTTACTTCATATTCACTTACCCGGTATTGTACAGTTTTAAATATCATAAAGCATATTTTTGCTTTGTTATTTGTACACAATTTTTGTATAAATAAACGACAAAAAAGTAAAAGCACTCCAGTTAAAATGTGCTATTCTTCTGTTGTTTTCAGACTTGACAAGGATACGTCGAACGATTTGTTACTGGCTATAAGGTTCGAAGCTTTGTAAGTGGTACATGAACACCATCAAACATCACGGAAGGTGTCGTTATGCAGGCAGTCAAATATTACAACCGCAATGACAGACAGGGACTCTGGTGTTAATGGAAAGCTTTTTATCTCAAAGAACTATATAAACAAACCATTTTATATTTATTTTTGCATAATCAAAACAAAGTGTATGTATTAACATAAGTGCAAACATGTATTTATGTTTTTTGCTTCTTTGTTATTACTGTAATTGATGAGATACATATGCAATCTGATTATGCGTGTTAATAAAACAGTGGTTTCATAACAAACAAGAATTGTTTTTGAATTTGTTTCACCCGCAATTAAAATTTTGTACATGGATTGGTGCAAATTCATTGATGTATGGTAGAATCCTCACAAAACATGGAGTTTCATGTAGAAATCTTCTATAGTATTTGAGATAGAGTCCTGAAAAGTTACATCATAAACAAACAACAACGGGCAATAACTCTGATTTAAGGAAGTGTAGGGTTATGTTTCTTGTGCACAACAATTCTCCTGATTGAAAAGTTTGTGACATGCGGATGGACAGACGTCGCCAATTCTATATCCCTCCTCTTATGGCGGAGGATAAAATAATAATAATAAACCCAATGATGCTTGTTTGTGGTCTTTTAATTTAAATTTCTTTAGTTTCCAATAACATGCTCACATGGGTTTCTTTAATATATCAGAATAAACACTTCATAAATAATTTCATTACATAATAGTAAGCATACAAATTTCACATGTTAAATACAATTGTAATTCAGTATCAACTTCATAAAGAAGTACAGCAGTATTCTCAAAGTAAGTTTAACTTGTCAATTTTTGAATTGCAAATCTTGCTATACAAACATATAAAAGCATCAATTAACACTTAACAAGTTATCATACAAATGTCTTTAATTGGGGTTTACTATACAAAAAACCCATATTAAATTGTACTACCGGTAATACATGAATAAATTTCTAATGAAACCTGAATATCTGAAAATACTTAAAGATGCTTAATGAAAATACTCAACAGCCTCAGTCATAAAAGGGGGCTACAAGATCTTATTACCACTGCACCAAGTAATAAACATGAAATGTTGTTCGATTTGTCAAAATGTTTGATGATATTTTTATTTTTTCATTCAATCTTTACTTAGATTTTTTTCTTGTACTGCAATACTTGAACGATCAGTTAATTCCACAGAACAGTTACTGGGTATGTAATTTGTCAAGGCTGGTCCATTAGACACTTTTTAACATTTTCTATTTCTGTAAACTGTTCATTTCATATCAAGATATCACTTCAAGTCTGCTTTCAGATACTTTCATCTCCTCACTGAAAAGAAAAAAATGTAGATAGTACATTATATGCAGGCAAAACATGTAAATAATATTTATAAGTAAATACACATAACACACATAACATTAAAACTGACAACCAAGTAAATCATTTTTTTAATTGAAAGTTCATGTACTTAGTTACAACCATAACATTATTTGATGAAATATTGAGCAAAATATCTCATTTTGAACTTGAATGGCTTGAATACTATGTCTGGTTTTAAATGGTTTTGCTTGTTGCACAGATAATTTGCATGATCACATTTATATTAAAATAGAATTTGTTAGAACATATATGATTATGATATAGATGAACATGTGTATACAAACGAATAGAGAATATGAGCAAGTACCTCAAACAAAATATACTAAGCAGCCTCGCGAACTAAGCTTTGTAAGGAAAGGCAGCCATTCTAAGCTTGCATACCACATTATATAAAATTATGTCCAGCGAAAGATGTTTTCTAGGCTACGCATCTCTTGGAAGTAAATGTAAATTCGCTGATCTATGTTGCGGTGCGCAAGAGAATGCCTGTCTGATATGTTGAATCTTCTTAGGTGTAATAGTAGTATGCACACATCAGTGGTCCATGTGGCATCCAATATCTTTAAATAGACAATATATTATGAAAATAAAAATGAAGTATTATAGTTTGATCATATGAATTTTAATATTTGGTATTATAATTTTACTACGCAAGTGTCCTTAAGTGAATAGAAATTACATGTTAAGCTGCACATTGACAATAATTACATTTTATTTCCAGTAGCTATATGTCAACTGTTGTTTACCATACAATATATTATAACCAAAATGTTAAATGTAATAAAAAAAACCTCAGATACGTATTAATATATTGTTTAACAGCCGTATTGCTATAGTGGTTATAGTGGTTAAATTCTCCACACAGTTCTATTTTTCAATAAATCAACATTAATATACCCCAACCACAATAAACATTGATTATTGTGTATTTGAAAAAAGTTATTCATACCGCTAACAACACATCAAAATCAATATTATGCATATTAAAAATAGTTATCAAACACATCCAACGATTATTTCCAATATTATTTTTAAATGATAATTGATTTTCTTACCTAAAACGATGGATTGAAAATTTTTGCTTTTACAACGGCAGTAACGGAGTATCCGAATTACGTTGAAACCGGAATTCATCAGTCTAAAACGGCATTATGGTCTATTGGAAAGTGAAGAATAAGTTTCTATTTATAACTAAATTGATCAGTTCAATAAGTGTCATTTACAAAACCGTCTTCAGTTGATTAAATCATTATTAAAATATGAACTTCATTTAATAACGCTGACCTGTATGTATAATACGAAAACTGGTCGTTACTTTTCGAACTTTACAATGACACTCGCTGATAGCGAGTCTTTTGTTATGAATTGGAAGAAAGTTGTCTCACGACTACGTCACTTCCGGTTTAAACAAAAATGTCGACTCGGACGCAAAGTGTGAAAATTCGGCATTATTATCGGCTGAATACTCGCTGAATGCGATGGTTTTAAGCAAACTATGGCGTGGAAATGCTTTAACACATTAAAATCTCCCATAAAATTGGAATGTTTCATCTTTTTTAAACCTTGTCCGTTGTCCTTTAACATTTGCATACATATCCTTCACAATTCTAAGGAATTCTTTCGGCTACATAAGAACCTAAGCGCTGCAGCCCTTTCCCGCGATGATTACTCATTCGGCGTTTCGCATCGGTAATATAACGGCGCTTTTCGGTCTGTGACATTTCACCTTTGACACACACAACTGGCAAAATAATCGAATCGGACGAATCGATTGACGCTCTACGTACTGTTTTCGAATCGTTCCGTTTTAAAATCTGTCGCATGGGTATCAGTTTGGGCCATAATTAACGATGTTTCGCTTCGGCAAAATGGACGCCGAAGAAATATGACCATGATTCATGTAATAAAGTATGTGGTGTTCGCTCTGAGACACAGTTGCATTAAGAACAAAAGATTCGGATGAATCGGATAACTCTGTACTTTAACTGTCCAAATAACAAACATCGTTATCCACACTTTTTTCACTTCAAGAGAAAATATGGGGAAAATGAGCGATAGCACGGTTTTGTACTTCGGTCCCATAATTCCTGGAATGCCGGAATTTATCGTTCCGATTCGTCGTATCCGTAACATATACCGGAAACTTAGCAATTATGCGGTATTTAACCTCGGCTCCGTGGTTTCTGGAACGACGTTTCGCTTTGGAAACAAGCATATGCCACTCGCTCGGAGTGGGAGCACAGTTATGCACAGCTTTTCCTGAAGATTAGGAATCGAATGACGCTAAACTTGCCTCGTCCGATAAGTGTCTTCACTCATTTTTATGTTCCCCAGTCTATACTGGGGGACATATTGTTTTTGCCCTGTCTATTTGTTGGTGTGTTGGTTTGTTGGTTTGTTTGCGTTTAACTTTATGATTGGCCATAACTTTTGCAATATTAAAGATAGCAACTTGATATTTAGCTTGCATTCCATGTGTATCTCACTGAATTGCACATTTTGAGTGATGAAAAGTCAAGGTAATCCTTCAAGGTCAAAAGTCAATTTTGTGGGGCGCATAATGTTTCAAAAACACTACTTGGTTCATTAAGCAATAAAGCGTGGCCTGGAGCGACCAAATTAAATGTTCAGTTCGCGTTGAATAGTTTCGTTGAGCTAATAGTCTGAATGCATGTGTTGTTGAGAAAAGCGATCTGTTCTATATTTTAGCATATACATATTCCAGCCGTACTGTAGGTATCGACCTCTCTTTGAAATGCAAAATAATAAGTTCACTCTCATGTGACAAATTTTTTCACTTTCCTTACGACAGACAGCTAATTTCTGTCAAATATGTCGAGCTATCGTTTGTACAGTGATTGTATAATTTGTTATGTCTAAAAGAAAACACTTAATGTGCAATTTACATGATTATGAAAATATTCTATTTTGAACTTCACACTTGTATTTATTTAATGTGGTAGCGTCTTATAATTGCAAATGCCAACCACACGTCAAGTTATGATCTACAGAGACTACCATAAATCACACGTGTTTAAAGGCAATTGGTCTAATGTGTAATTAAACAAATACATTAAGGCCAGTATAAGATGAGAAACAGATCATATTGCGGAAGTATATACTAAACAATAGCATGAAACATATATTGCCATGTTTTCTATTCAATTTAATACGCGATTCAATATAATCGATACTTGTTATTAGGACAGTAGAATGCACTCGACCTTTGGCTATGATGACAGCCAATCGAAACGACACTTTACTTGATATCAACTTTTCGTTAATGCCCATTGATGTCATTGTTTAGATAAACATTTTATTGTTATGTGTTTTGGGTGTTTAATATTAACCGTTCTCCACAGTATTTCAGTCAAATCATACCAATCAATTAACCGTTTCCAGTTTTCATCGGTTAGCTAGTTTACCAGTTCTAAGTGCATATGATTTCAGTTTAATTCACCTCGTACTTGAATTAGAAACTGCATCTGCAAAAGGTCCAGATTGACCAGACCGTCTGTACCGTCCTGAATGCATGATTTCAATAAATTAAAATTATGAAAGAGTTGCGAAATAATGGCGTATAAGTGTACAGTTTTCAACACTATTTGTTTAACGTTTGCTTCTAAAATGAGCTTTTATCTCAAATAAGAACTCAAGTAACTCGAAAGCGTACATAGAAAGCTCTACTTATTTGCGTATCATTAAAAAATCAAAAACATTGCAAAGCTTATAAAGGTAGTGCTCTCATGTTGCATACATTTATTGATCTTTGTGACAAGGTTGGCAGGCGGCCGGGTGAATGAGGTACTTACGGACCTTTATGTACAGTTGCAGTTTTATGTGTTGCTGTTGCTGTGTTAGTGTTTTATTGTTGATGTTTTTTAATTTTATATTGATCTCAATGCTTACGTTAAGACTTAAACTAGAACTTGTACACATGTATATGTAGTTACTGTCAATCGGTCAATATTCAATATTTTTATAGTTCGACTAATAGAGAGTACATTTTCTAGTTTCGGTTATACGGAGTTTATCAGCATGTGTGTGTGTGTGTGTGTGTGTGCGTGAGTTTGTAAAACCTACTAACCGGGGAAATCGTATGAATACACACCAACAAACCGGGGAACACCTACCAACCGGGGAATTCCCCGGTTGGTTTTAGGCGAAAATCTCTAATCTACGTGAATGAAATACCAAACTGTCAATTTAAATTAGAAATCCAACGCCTTCCCCGATTAGCGGGGTTGTGGCATGCACAAAATATACACAAATCTTCACCATATTACAATCGAGTGTGTATGCAGGCTTATAACAGTTCCCCGGTTGCGCTGTTTAAAAATCATACACTCGGTATTTATATCATTTAGTGAAAGTCAGTTGGAAATATGGAGTTTCGAGCGAACAAACGCATTAAACTAAGGTAAGTTTTTTAATTATGTTTATAATTTTTAATTGCTATTAAAAAGCGCTTTTATGTAAACGTTTAAGTAATACTGGAAGACAAATTCTAAAGATCGATTTATATAAATATCATTTGATTACAAAGCTTGTTTTACGGTACATATTTCAAGAATATATTTGATAAATATACGTTAAACAAAGTAGAGCTCTAGGCAGTTTTTAGCTCGACTATATATATACAGTGGAGCTATCCTACTCACCCCGGCGTCGGCGTTAGCATGAGCGTTAGCGTGAGCGTTGGAATGTTAAAGTTTGCGTACCACCTCAAATATTGTCTATGTCCCTTGACATATTGCTTGTATATTTTGCATACTTCTTTACCAACATGACCCCAATCTATAAACAAGAGCAGACAACTGTAACAAGCATCTTGTAAGAATTATGGTCACTTTTTTCCACTTAAAAAATGCATATTATTGATAAAACTTTGTGAAAGTTTGCGTACCACCTCAAATATTTTCTATGTCCCTTGACATATTGCTTTTATATTTTGCACACTTCTTTACCAACATGACCCCAATCTATAAACAAGAGCAGACAACTGTAACAAGCATTTTGTAAGAATTATGGCCCCGTTTTCCACTTAAAATATGCATAATATTGATAAATCTTTGTTAAAGTTTACGTACCACCTCAAATATTTTCTATGTCCCTTGACATATTGCTTTTATATTTTGCATACTTCTTTACCAACATGACCCCAATCTATAAGCAAGATCAGACTACTGTAAACAGCATTTTGTAAGAATTATGGCTCCTTAGTGATTTTGTTATTACTACACATGCCTAAATACATATTATGTATATCATGAAATTAATGTAATTTGTGTACAAGGAATTAATGTCAATGTGTTGTACTAAATGGTTTTATGAATAACGAACTTTTTAACTCTGACTAGATTATGTGTTATACCATTTTTATTGTTGTTTTGAATAGGCAACACAATGACTACTAGATCTACGGACAGCCAGGAACCAGGACAAACAACATCCGTGCACACGGAAGAAGTCGATGAGACGGTTTGTAATATTTCACTATGTCCAAGCTACTAAGGCGTATTTTCTGGTTTGGTTTAGTCTTCAGTGAAATAGGCGTAATTTTGCCTTAAATTATATTGTGCCAATATTTATTCCGGGTGATGCTAATTGGTATTTGGGCTTAACATAACACGTACGTCGATGATCATTATATTAACATGTTATGCGAATTGTAAAAGAATAAAATATTGTTTACCAGTTGTAGTGACTTTGAACTACTTGTCTTTCAAAATCTTCATATACACAAAGAATTTAGAATTTACACCTGTCAATGAAACTGGTGCGCATGTGTATTAACCACTGTAGTTTATAAACATCGACTTCATCATAATCACAAAAACGTTAATTATCGCTTATCCAAGAAGTGTAATATCATTAATTTTAATTTTCAGTGTAAGACTTATACGCTGCCAATTACTGTGTATGAAACTCTGAGACATTAAGAAATTTAACTTGCGTGTTACATATGGTCATTGGTTGATATTTCATCTTAACGACAAAAAAACAATAGCGTCTACTCGATATTTTGCTATACGATACATTCTGACATGGGTAAGAAAAGATAGTTCATTTTACACCAACCATCGCACAATACATACATGATTTACCGTGAACCACAGTCCGTTCACCAGTTCTTTTTTCTTCCAACACATTTGTCCAGAGAAGTACAATACCTTTCATTTAACCGTGCATACATTTTGTCTTATTAGTATCTGTAAAAAAATATTCGTTGTATACTTTTTCGAACTTTGATAACATGTTTGGAACAACCTGGTATATGTTAAGACTTGCTACGTCGGTGTATTCTGCCAATCTTCAAACAAGCTTGATACGTTCAAGATAAATAATCAAAGATATGTTAAATTTGAAACCGTTTTGTTGAAATTGATCATTTAAATGCAACCTTTACAAATGTTTTATGGGTGTTTTTCAGTTTGTTATTATGTCGACAAAACAAGCTATCAATCTGTTTCAAATCTTCCCCAATGACAGTGAACGGCAAAAAATAAAACATGTGATGTAAGATAAGGAAAAGTAAACTATTTTGGACGAAGGTGAATTAAACTTGTATTATACCATCGGTTGCAAACATTTACACAAAATTCTCATGTCACTTAGATTTTCTACATCTTAATAAAAAGCCACATGAGTGATGATATCAATTGAAACTGCTGCTACTAAAGAATTGCAATTTCAACTGATACTAAGTAACGTGGATGTATGAATCTTACTCTATTATTGTCTCATTGAATTGTGTTGCAGAGTACCGAAACTAAAGAACATAGCGACACTGCACACGAGTACAATTCACAAGATGCAGCAGAAAATATGTTGAACAGTGAATCATCGGATATCGATGTACGTAAACTTATAACGATTTTGTGATTGCAATACAGTACACACATTTAAACATTTTATCTAAGATTATATATAGTTCCGATTTTTTTCAAGCTCTAGTATCGAACTGTAATTAAGACATGCATTCTGGTAAGTGTTATGTTACACTTACACATTTTTATGGATGTAGTTCACCAACAACAAATTATGATGTTGTGATATTTTCATATTTTTAATATGATCTCACACACAGGAAAACAACTTTATTTTACAGGATAGTGACAATGACAAAGACTATATTCCGGAAGAAGGCGATGCATCGTCAGATGAGTCGATAGTTGTCGAACTCATACCAAACATTCAAAGATTTCAAAAGAAGACAGCGTCAACACTACCTCCTATTGAATCCTTGCAATCTCGTGAACGTGACGAATCATCCGCAGAGGCACACAAACCAACATCACCATCGCTCAAACAAATAACAGTGAATACAGACATTACGATAAGAGATGTTATTGCATGTTTTGCGAAAAGGCTCAAATAAAACTAAAAAAAACATTTGCTTTTGCAGCATAAAGATGGGCAAGATGTGAAAGATCTATTAAATACGGAAAATTCAGCAGAAAATAAAAAAATGTATGAAAAAATAAGGAACGTAGGGAACCATCTCCATAATGTTAAAGTATTGCGAGATGGCCAAGGACAGCTGTTTGTGTCATACAAAGTCACAATCAACGCGTAGCTGCAGACGAGTATGGACCTTGTCCTTACTGTTACGGGTATTACCCGAAGAAAATCTTGTGGAGGCACACTCAAAAATGTAAGTTTACAATGCGGCGGGATCAAGAAAACGACTCGCTTAAGATAGCAGCCTGCTATTACCAAAATCAAAAGAAGGAATCACTATTTTTAGACGAGTAATCGAGTCCATGAGAAACGACGAAATAAGTCGCAAAGTCAAAAGTGATAATACAATCCTTGCATTCGGTGAAAAACTCTGTACAAAAAGGGGCCATGATGAAAAGCAACACAATTATATTAGACAGAAGTTAAGAGAAGTTGGTAGATTGCTGAAAGACATGCGATCTTGTCCAGGCAATGTTGAAAAGTCTTTGGAGAATTTCATGTATCCAGATGCTTTCAAATTTATTACACAATCTTGCAAAAACGTTGCAGGCTTCGACGGAAACACCAATACTTATGCTACACCATCATTAGCCTTAAAGATTGGCACAACGCTTCAGAAATGTCTAAAAATTCTAATTTCGAAAGGAATCGAAACAAACAACCAGGATCTGCAAACAAGGGCTGATGAGCTTTCCAAACTATTTGAAATTAATTGGACGGATGACGTGTCTTCCAATGCCTTAAGAACACTTCCTGAGGCTAAGCAGAACAGTCAGAAAGAACTGTTATCATTGGCAAATGATGTCAAAGTAATGTCTGAATACTTACGACATTAAGCAGAAACACATGCAAATACCTTACAAGAATCAGCAAGTGATTGCGAGAAAAGGCAAGCATGGCATAAGTTGTCTGAAATCTGCTTGTGTTTAATCGAAACGATCAGACGATGTGTCAAAAATGACAGTCGAAGAATATTCAAACAAATTGACAAATGACGATGGAGAATTAGCTTGATGTTTAACAAAACTGGAAAAAACCTGTGCCGTTATTTTTAACGTACAGAGATTATTGCAAAACGCGGTCGAATAGCTGCAGTACTGTTTCCAAGACAGGTAAAAGAAAATATCGACCTGCTCATACGCAGCAGAAATTCTCTAACAAACTGTTTAAATAGTAAATATCTTTTCCCAACAAAATCTGCATCATCGCATATTCGTTGGACAGATGTATTACGTTCAATTGCAATTGACTGTGGAGATGAACATCCGAAAAGGCTTCGTTCTACAAAGTTAAGGAAACATATTGGCACAATGACTAGGCTTTTTAACTTGTCTGAAAATGAAATAGACATTCTAGCTAAATTTCTTGGTCACGACATTCGGGTACATAGAGAATCCTACAGATAACCAGATGGAACCATGCAGGTTGCCAAAGTCAGCAAGCTGCTCATGATGATGGAAAGTGGACAAATTACCAGAAATTCTGTTAATTCGCTAGACGATATTGATGTGGACGACGAATGTATTATAGGTATGTCGCATTTTTAGTGTTAAATTCATACAGTAAACTTAATGTTAATAATGGGCTCATTACCGAACTTGATTACCTAAAGTGATAAAAAGAATTACAAACATTTTCTGAAATATACTTGTGTTATGCAAGGCAATTCTTTTTTATCGGAGACGACCAGGTAAGGCGGAATTTAAAGTCTACACTCATTTTGTGCTCAGTAAGGTTTACATTGGCTACTTCTAATTTTTCAATTTCAATGCACTCACTGCATATTTATTTGGTGTGCTTCGGTTGTTTCCATCATTGTTATATTATAAACTATATATAATTTTTGATCTTGTGATTTACACGACAGATGAACAATATTCTTCTGAATTATCAGAAAATGAAAATACTGAAGACCTTGAAACTCTGCTTCCCAGCACCAGTCAACCAAAAATAACAGACAAAGGTATGCATACACATGTGAATGCATTTAAGTTATGTATCTCCAAGTTTCTTATGTTTCTTAGAACATGATTTGCTTAAATGTAATTGTTTGATTCATTAGGCAAAATAATGTTTCCAAATTTGTCTTGTGACATCGATGTCATTATCAGGTGCCGTAAGTACCTGGACGCTTTTGTCGGAATTTTGCTATGAAAAATTGTACTGAAGTATATATATTTAATATGGATATCTTACACATGGCAGTTAGCGACGTCATATGGTGTTTTATTATCCATGTACAGAAAAGGGTACTTCAAATACCAGGAGAACAAAACAAGCAGCCAAAAAGCAACGGAGTGAAGACGAAAACAGGAGCTGTTCACAGACATTTAGATCGTTTTTTGATAATTGGTAAATTACCAGGGAAAAAATCATCACTTGCATGTATTGAAAGTGAGAATGACCTTCACAACAGAAGTTGGAAAAATGTCAAAGACTTTTGCATAAATTTAATTGAAACAAAAAAGCGACGGGGACTTTTAACTTAAAAAAATATAACACATATAATGCACGTTTAGGAGAATACGTTAAAGGATGAAGTTGCCACATGTGTTTTGTGTGTTTTCTTGTTCTATATACTCTTTTCGAAAACGATATATGTGTGCTTATTGTATTTGAATGTTTTATTAATACGGTTCAGTTAAAAACGATATTTGTTCATAATCATATCGCCGAACAAATTAGGATTGGTATATAGTTCGGCCAAAGAGTGTTTCTTTGTACTTTCTATTACGAGTTTCTACGAGTTACTCACTATACAAGTTATTTTTTACCCCAAACTTGGTGAATATGAATGAATATAGCAAACATGATAACAAATCAATCTAGAAGGCTAAACGTTCAGAGAAGGCACAAAAAAAATTCAGTCGGATAAATGGAAACAAACATTTTGTTCAAGCATAACAAACAAACACTTTTAGATATAATAAGATAAATGTAAACAACATAAAAAACTACTGCTAAACTACTGCTACAATGTGAAGAATACAAATGAATATTTTGTCAATTTTACAAAATTTGTTTTGAATGACAGGTGTCTGACTTGCAGTTGAGTACTTAATAGTTATTTTAAAGTAAAAATTTACCAATATGTAAATTATTGCGTAAATATCGCACTCGAATTGATTAAATAGTTGTTAAATATTACAATAATTTCCTACACAGACTTTTGTGCATTTGTTTTGCGTGTAGATATTCACATTAACTATCAATTCACATATTGCTTTGTGTATATAATTGGTATGTTTATTTTCAGAATTGAGTCACACTGTTATAATTTCCCTGTTGGTACATATTATTTTTAAGTTGGCACCAACAAGGGTCTAACAATTGATTCACATTTGCACTCCCCAGTAAGTATATATACTATAATGTAAGTGATGCAAAATAATATTAAACTACGTGTTTGATAAGTGTTTTCTTTGGTACATATTTAATTATTAGTGTTTTTATAAAATGATAATGCTGTCAAAGTCAGCGATGATTATACGTGTATAACAACATTAATTATAACTTTTATATTGTTTTCAACAAATAATATATGGTTGACACATCGGCATAAATTTTCAGTGCTTAAAATACACTCTTTCTATTATATTTTATGCAAAAATTAGGTACATAAGTTGGTTTACATAAAGGTAGTTTGAACAAAATACGTGAATTCAAATCTTGAAAAAATGTGTTTGGTTTGCAAGGGAAAACTAAGCGATTGCCAGTGACTATTTTCCTTAAAATATAATCTGTTATTTCGACAGGTAGAATTTAATGTAAGTTCATTATTAACGTTAACCCGTTTTTGGCATTCTCTACTCAAACAAGTGCATACATACTGTATTTTCTTAATACAGCACATGTGTAATGGTATCACAGTTGTAGAATTGGAATTCATATATTATAACAATAAATACTGATCATTATTCAGATTGACCTACCGCCGTAGACTAAGTCACTGGCGCATCAAAATGCATTGTTATCAAGTCGTTTTGCTAGTTTACTAAACTATTTTGTTTCTCAGGCCTCGCCACATTCGTTGTGAAACGTTCATGATTGTTTAAAGTTACAGATTTTATTATTTTTGAAAATGCAATAAATGTATTTAAGACAATTTAAGTGAAGTGGAAGTTGCCCTGCGTGTGAATGAATTTTCTGATGTTTACCTGTTTCAGGGGATTAAATGCATGAGTTATTTTATAATGTCAAAGTAAGGACAAAGTAAATTTACACTACTCAATCTACATGCTTATGGGCAGTTCTACTTTTAGGATAAAAATCTTCATAGTACGTGAACATCGTGAATATTTTTTTCTGATGGAAAAAAGGAATTAAACAAATAAGCCGCCTCCCCCTCTCCTTCATTCGGTTTGACAAATAGCGTGGCCTAAAACAAAAACATTTTTTTTAGTTTTAAGAACGAATTGTATTCATTTGCTGATTAATTCACCATGATTGATATGGTATAATGCAGCACTTGCATGTTTGTAGTCGGCTTATAGCTAATAAAGTCATAAATGTATTGTTTGATTTGCGTTATGTCTCGTATGCTTACTTTGATGTGAATAATATTTGAGTCAATCAAATGAGGCATTTTTGCAGAACTTATATAAGGTCATATAATAAACATATTTAATTTAAATATTGTTTCATACATATTCTTTTCAATTTTTGTACTAACTTAAATATTATCCATGAACGTGCACGCCATTGTCCTATCAACAACGGTACCATGATTACACACAATTACCCCTGTTGGTAAACGCAAGTTCCCCGTTGGACATTATTGAAGTTCCACAGGGATAGCGCGCTTAAGTTTCTCTCTTGGTTAACACAATTCCCCTGTTGGCACACATTAAAGTTCCACGGTTGGTACGCACATAGTACCCCTGTTGGTATACACCGTTCCCCAGTTGGAACACATTGAAGTGCCACAGTTGGAACGCACTAAGTCCCTCTGTTGGTATACGCCATTCCCCTGTTGGTACACATTGAAGTTCCACAGTTGGTACGCACTTAGTACCCCTGTTGGTATACACCGTTCCCCAGTTGGCACACATCGCAGTTCCTCATTTGGTACGCACATAATTCCCCGGTGTGCATGTAAAATTTTATTTGATTTATTACCCTATTTATCATAATTGTTATGTCAAAATCGTATTTTAGGTTCGAAACTTGTCTGTTTTATATCACTTTCAGCTTTCTAGAATATGTGGAAATGGTGGTCCCCGGTTGGTAGGTTTAGAACACATTTCCCCGGTTGGAAGGTTTTACAAGTATGTGTGTGCGCGTGTGTGTTCGTTTGTGCGTGCGTGCGTGCGTGTGTGTTGTTTCCAATATTTTAATTGTTAATTCTAAATTTATATTGCATAAAAGTATTTATATGCTTGCATGTCATTAACCTTCAAGCCCAATGTATTCTGATAAGGAAACTATCAAATTATAAACATTTTTTTATTCTAGTCGTCCATCGTTTTGTACAAATATTGTCGATTATAAAAATATTAAAATAATGTTACAAATCAACTATCTGAGTGGAAACATATCAATGTCTCAGCAGTGTATATTGAAGCGGTTAAGGCGATTAGTGTTTCCTGATACTTATTGTTGATATAAAACGCCGGTATATGTATAAAAGGGGGAGGTTGGGCTTACGCATTCATATAATACAATCAAATAGTCAGCAGGTATTTACATGTGTAATATCACATGGTGGAATGAATATAGTTGTCATCGGAATTCAGTGAACACTCGATTTGTTCCGCTAATGTGCCTGAATAACCTCGTATGTGAACGAGGTAAAAAATATAGTTATCTTAATCCATTTAGTATTCAAACTAAAATAGCCTCAATACCTGTGTCAATATTCGAATATTTATTTCACAAAAAGCATAGCGTCATAAGGTTGTTTGTACAAATAGATTAATTAAGTTTTGAATAAGGCTAGGCGATCAACCGCCAATGTGCGCGTTTTACTGTTGATCGATTTTAATGAAGACAAATTCTCTTTTGTTGGGTTGCTGATATAAGTGTGCCAAAGAATTATGAATAAATAGACCGACCACTCGTTGTTAAATATATATGTTTGGATTTCATATTAACGTCTTATAATACAATTAATTGTCACCGTGGTTACACAAGCTAAAGTTTGGCTTTCTCTTTATACCAATGAAAGACGATTTTTTGATTGGAGAATTCTATACCCCTCCTCGTTTTGTGTTACAGGATTATGCACAACGAATCTAAAGTCATTGCCAAGTGTGCTTTGGAGAAAAATACAGCCTAAATACACGTGCCATTGTGGTATTAAAGAGTTAAACGGGATATTTCAGCATATTTATCACATAATATTTAAGACTTAACTTCATAAATATAAAACACATTTGCGGCAGCGTCTATATTTAGCTCCATAACGTTGTTGAGCTTATGCCTTATCGATGACACCAAGCACCGCGCTTGGTAATTGGGATGTGTCTGTAGACATGGAGAGGACAGCAGCTTTCGGCGTTCTTTACATGATTGGTATTACGCCACATCATTTTATACATGCTTTATCTTCATAAATTTAAAAATATATGTATATAAAATAATTAATTTCATTATATGGATACATCTTGTGCTACATATGATCGAATTACATATTTAAAAACGAATCTGAATTTGCTGGTTCAGTAGGTATTAGATAACAATTATTAGTAATTAAGAAGTTTACTTCCAACTAGTTACTTAATTATGTAATGAAATGTTTTAGTTTCAGTGTGTTTAGCCACGCATATCCAGGCCTATAGTGGAACACAGAAATGCTTCAACTGCAGAGGCGATATCTCTACTGGAAACATATTGGCCATCACAGAAAGCGAGTGTTTTAATAAGGCTCGCAATTATTCTTCAGTCCACTGGTCTCCATACCATAATCGATGCGCAGTGTTTGTAAATGAACACACCATATTGTATATAAATGAACCCGGTCGCTGGCAAGCCTGGGTAACGTCGAATCCAGGTAAGTGTATATTATAAATATTAAAACATGATTGCAGCCGGTGTACATTTCATAGTTTATAATCTTATTTACCTTTAACTTATTTGAATTCGTAATATGTGATCGTGAAACGCAAACTCAAAACGAGACATACAACTGTATCATGTTCCCGTAATATTTAACAATACAAGTTTTCTGGCAGTCAACGATAACATTAGCTTTGGCAATGTTTCATAATTTTAATTATGATTATTGTTAATAAGGATGAGAATTATGGACGCATTGCATTTCACTAGTGTGCCTGTGCTCTAGACAATATAAGTAACGAGGTAAGGAGATACTATACGTTCTGCCAGTGTATAAATCATCAAATTTATTATGAATACAACGTATGGTCTGGCAAAATAAAGCTGCCTTCTTAACAGTAACTGAAACTGATCCACAATTGAAAATGTTGATTAATATATGAACAAAAATTAAATTGCGATACTTATAACAAATTATAGTGACAAGAAATCCACATTTAAGAGTCGAATACGATTGTTATGTACCAGTGATTCCAGGGATGTTGCTCGTGAATCACAAATAGGTATTTTGCAATTATTAGAGATAAACCTGTTTAACAATAACGTATGTTAAAACTTGCTTTAAATACTCTTAGTACACGTGCGCACACTGCAACGGGTTGATAAAAACGGGAAAATGCTCTTGTGAAGATAAGATAACTACCAGGCTATTTTTACCGATTACAAAATACAAATGAATCCTTTTAATGACAATATTCACCGTATGAAAAATAACAGCATTTACACATTATTTTCTATGTTAATTGATATTGCATATTTTTGAAAACAAAGAAAAAATGATTTCAGAAAACATGCGCATTTGATAGTTGTTTGAATACAATTTAATGAAAGGCTTCATGCAGCAAACATGGCAGTTTTACATTTCAATCAAACATAACATTACACATTAGATGCACTAGTTGTATTGCATTTGATTTTCACTTATGTCTTTCAATACAAAAAAGACATTCTAAGAAAAATAAATCTGAAACT
This sequence comes from Dreissena polymorpha, assembly GCF_020536995.1. Taxonomy (NCBI): domain Eukaryota; kingdom Metazoa; phylum Mollusca; class Bivalvia; order Myida; family Dreissenidae; genus Dreissena; species Dreissena polymorpha. The sequence continues at coordinate 65,294,586 of NC_068359.1, forward strand.
TTGCTGCTGCTTATGATGATGATGAATTCGATGGCCTAAAGCACGCACTATGAGTAAAAAGCATTGCCATCCAAAAATACAAAGGGATTGTACATGTAATCAAAGTACTGACAGTACTGGTGTGACGATGCTTTTGAAGATGATTGATAAAAAACATTTTTTTAAGTCGATATACATCACCACAATTGTGTTTGTGGGTACTAAAATTTTTGGTAGGAAAAAAAAATGTGTATACGAAAAGAAATTAGGTACAAAAAAATTGTGTACGAAAAATGTATGGTACGACTAACAAATTGGGGGTACGGGGAAGTAGGACCAGTGGGGAACTTGATCCATTCAGCGAAACTGGGAGGCGGGTTACATTCTCGATCAAATACATGTATAACAAGAAATATATTAAAAAAAATATTCGACGTGTATTTTCTGTACCACTTATCTAAAAAAAACGTTATGTTACAGCAAAACATTTGTGGGTTATAACATTACGTTTCAGCATATACATTCAAAACTTCACATGCTCTTTAATTACACCATGCTCTTAATTTCACATGTATATCATACCAAACTTTATATTTCGTTGTTTCCTTTCCTAAGTTAATGATCCTATGTGTACGCACGTGATTTCACATGCCCGTGTGCATGAACATATATTGTTTATCTTATTTTTATTGTTTTTTCTCTAATTCATTAAGCTTAGGCATGTTTGTTCGTTAAGTATGGCAATAATTTCATGATGATTCCCGAAAGTAGGTATGAGCACATAGTCGTAAAAGCACCTGAATACATGAGTTCGCCCATGACCACATGGTAAGGTTAACTTAATCTCCGCGATATTACCTAATATGTGTTTAAAACAGCAAACAATATCCAACAAACGAATGAATTATGAAACATAGTATGTGCACTGATGTGGCTCTGTAATTTCTGTTTGAAAAGTTTATAAAATATGCAAAATGAGAAAGCGCGCAAAAAAGCGAGTTTCACAGATGTCATAACGCTATTAAGCTGTTTATATACCATAGTCGCTACAACGTTTACAAATGGCAGGTTCGAAATATTTCGTTTCCTTTGTACTCATGATCGCATTGAAAGTTAATCATACACGTTTTAATTCGCAATTTATTAACTGAATCACGACAAATGTCAAATACAATACAGAAAATGCATAGTTGTTTCATTGATCTATAAATATATAATGGATTGAATATAACTGATTTAAAATTAACATTTTAAAACTGTTATTACATTTTTCCCAAGAATATGATGTACTATTTATAGCTAAGCTTCCTATACCATTATCAATAATAATCAGCGAGGTATGCCGATTAGAAAAATCGAGCTATCTCAATCGGACTTGCTCGGTGTTTTACATAGGTCGCCATTGTGAAGATTTTTTCATGGATGGATAACTTAGACGAGCTGCTTCGCAGCATCGTCAATTCAAATGGTACACTTGTCATGAAGCATCTTAGAAATAAACATCATCGACGAAATGCTTAAAAAAAGACAAAACTCACGTAAGAGAATCGTACGCTTCAGTGGACCACACAGCGCGGTTGCGATACACCGTACATTGTATCACCCTTCGTGGCGTGTAATTTTGATGTTTTTATACCAATCAAGGATGCTTTTTGACGATGCTGGAACAGCATCGTCCAAGGTATGATAACCATAAAAAAATCACAATGGCGACCTATGTAGAAGACCGAGCAAGTCCGATTGAGATAACTCGATTTTTCAGTAACTTCCCTTTTGAATTCGCCACTTAGTAGGAGATTGCTCGTCATTGATAACATAATCCTAGCAGAGTTGTCGTTCGTGTTTCAACATTCAACAATGGCCGCCCCCATGAGAGTCTCGATTCAAAACTTTCTTACTGCATAAATTGGCTTGTTTCGCTATTTAGAAGCTGTCATTTAGGATATATGAATTATTTATTCACTAAATCTTCCCTTATGACAACAATAGAGTTGGAATTCGAAGGATATATACTCGATGTGAATGAAGGACTTTCTGGATCGTAACAGCTTGACACGGCAAAACTGGCATACTGGTATTTTTAGAAATCATTATAAGTCACATTGTGCTTTATAAATTGTATTCGAGCATTTTGCGACTTATTGAATGACTATGATACCCGATATCAACATGTCATCGGGGATTTGCAGATCACCAAGCTGTCCTGAAATTCAACATTGATTTCAAACTCTTTACTGGTTTGTACTCTTCATTTTAAAGTTAAATGAACTGTGTCACAGTAAAAGAGACATTAAGGCGATTGTGGCCAGTTTGGATCTAGATCAGCCTGCAGTCGCTTGAAAGCTGTTTGCTTAAAAGCGTTTTTCTGACAATAACAAATATTTTAATTGGATACTGATTTGACTGCGCTTTTCCTGTGACCTGGCTCAAATAATAGAATTGTCAGTTATCAAATTATTTATTTCGAACATTAATCAATTGTTTTTCTTGTCCCTCGGGGTCAATGACTCCAGCACTTTCCTGTTGAGAATTGAATACTGCTAAAGGCGATGCTAGGGGACGTGAGAGATGTTGCACCTTCCAGTATCGCTCGATTGTTCATTGTCGGCTCGGGTACTACGTACATGTACCTTGGGTACTCTTAAGTATACTTACATGTATCCCGGGTACGGTAAATATACTAAAATGTTCCCGGGAAATTTAACCCTAAATCAGTCGTTGTCGACTATTTTTTGTAATAATTATATATACACATGTATGTCAATTTTCTGTAGAATGGCCTCTATATTATCGGAACACATACTCAAAAAGCATGTTGATGCAGTGTTTTTTTTAAGAGAAGTGTGTTTAGGATAATCTGTTGCGCGTTTTACGACATCGGATTTTGGGCGCGAATACAACTCGGGTACAGTCTAATATGGACCGAGTACAATTACGTTTATTTACCGTACCTGGGGTACATGTAAGTATACTTAGAGTACCCAGGGTACAAGTAAGTATACTTAAGAGTACCCGGGGTACATGTAAGTAGTACCAGAGCCGACAATGACCAATCAAGCTCCATTATCCCTCATGAACCGACTCAAAAAATCGAGTCGGCAATATTTGACTTAATTTTTGGTTTGGTTGCTCTCGAGGGATCGAACATTTCAGAATCTTCCTAAAAGCCCAACAGGTTTTATCCCCAGAAGCTACATTGAAAACTAGCATACTTTGTTATCTAAAAGGCTGCTAAACCTGATATACAATGATAATGTGAATTTTCTCTCACATGATGTCCATCAGTCATATTATATAAAAACTTGCAGTAGTAAACAACTGGACAATAATTAATGAACGCATCTTTCATTTGTCTTTGACACTTTGATTTTGACAAAAATGTGACTGGACTTTACCAGCACTCTTGTTACAGAGCTAAGTTTAAATGTACCATTGAAGATCACCTAAATCCAGATTTGCTATTATAGACGTGTGAAAAGTTTTGAGGGTGTGACAAGTAAGCAAAAAATGGTCATTACCCAGAGGCCACAACTGATCTATGACTGTATTAAAACAAGAAAAATCAGTGCCTGATTTAGATTTCCTTAGATAGTTCAAAAACAACTAATTTCATAAGCCTGGTAACAGTTTAACGGTAATGCTACCAATGTGTCACACCAGGGCCTTGAATTTGAAATCTAGGACATGCATGGTCATTTCTTCATGAAATCAGGACACAAAATTGTATTTTAAGTCCTTAATTGACCTGGCTATAGTTCTCAGATTATTATAAGCTCAATCAGTATATTTATATCATTATTTGTGCTTTGTGTATTGTAAACATATACACAATCATGCAGTTACATGATAGCAATAAATAATATCAAAGCTACCCATACTATTAAAGGGGCCTTTTCACAGATTTTGGCATTTTTTTTAACTTATTTATTAAATGCTTTATATCGATAAATGTAAACATTGGATCGTAAAAGCTCCAGTAAAAAATCAAGAATAAAATTTAAAAAAGGAAAAGAACATTGCCCGAACCAGGTTTCGAACTAGTGACCCCTGCAGTCCTGCCAGAGTCCTGAAGTAAAAACGCTTTAGCCTACTGAGCTATTCCGCCGTATACATATACATGCTGTATATTATACGTTATATAAGCAATCTTCGTAGTTTCACAAAATTAACGACAAAAACAGAACTCTCCAAATTATTCAATCGTTTCGCGTTGCAACGCTTTATAATTTTTAGGTTTTAAAATCGTCAAAAGTTGCATATAATGGCTATATTAGACCATGGTAAATGTTCAGTTTTACTGTTTCCTCACAAATATCATAACTATAACGAAAATTTGCGAATCTGAAAGAACTTTTTTCAATTTTGTCAATTTACCAAAGCGTGAAAAGATCCCTTTAAGGTCATTGACAAAGCCTATGGTCAAAATGTGAACACATTGAGTGTAATCGCCCTCTCGTGCCAGCAAAAACAACACGTTGACAGGTTGTCATTTTTGACAGTTCTACTTTCACTTTCATTTTGTGATATCAAACTAAGAACAATTATGTGGCTGAGAAAAATATCGCCATTGCTTTTTATGCCCCCGGTAGGGTGGCCTATATCAGTTGAACTTTCAGTCAGTCAGTCAGTCAGTCAGTCAGTGTGTCAGTCTGTCCGTCCGTCCGAAAACTTTAACGGCCTTAACTTTTTTAATATTGAACATAGCAACTTGATATTTGGCATACATGTGCATCTCATGGAGCTGCACATTTTCAGTTGTGAAAGGTGAAGGTGAAGGTCATCCTTCAAGGTAAATGTCAAAAATAAAGCGTCTGTCTGTCTGTCTGTCCGAAAACTTTAACATTGGCCATAACTTTTTCAATATTGGCGTGCATGCGTATCTCATAGAGCTGCACATATTGATTGGTGAAAGGTCAATGTCATCCTTCAAGGTCAAGGTCAAAGGTCAAATTCTGCAATATTGAAGACAGCAACTCCATATTCGGCATGCATGTGTATGTCATGGAGCTGCACATTTTGAGTGGTGAAAGGTCAAGGTCATCCTTCAAGGTCAAAGATAAAATATATGGCTTCAAAGCTGCGCAGCAGGGGGCATTGTGTTTCACAAACACAGCTCTTCTTTTATATATTTTCTGCACATTTCTTCAAAAAACTTACATCAATACACGATTTTGTTCGTTGATTCAATCATTCCTGACAGACTTGTGTATAAATTTCGCTTACATTTTGACGCGCGTAGGTAGGACCGCATTACCGCTTCCGAAATGTGTATTCATACTATTGCCTTCGAGAAACTTATCTGATGTTTGACGGAAAGAGCCGAAAATGTGCGAGGTGGGTCAAGTTCCCCACAGGTACTACTTCCCCGTTCCCCCAATTTTTTTTCCGTACCTAAAATTGTTCGTACCCATTTTTTGTTCGTACCATATTTTTTTTCGTACCCAATTTTTTTTTCATCCCCAATTTTTTGTTCGTACCCAATTTTTTTTCTGTCCCAATTTTTTTTGTTCCCAAATATTTGTTCGTACCCAAATTTGTTTTCATACCAAATTAGTTTTCGCAAAATTTTTGTACCAAATTTTTTTTCTTACAAACATACACAATTGTGGTGATTGTGGTGATGTAGATAAATTTAACTTGATGCTTTTATATCCATCCTCTCAAAAGCATCGTCACACCAGTACTGTCAGTACTTTGATTTATCAAGCCCCTGCTATGTCCCAACGCTTTTAATAACATATTGAACCTGCATTGATGGCGGTTGATATTAATCATGTGTTAGATAAATATTGTTCTTCTCAACATTTCAGGACCTGTAATCATACACAAATAGTGTATCTAGTTATAAAACGG
>NC_068359.1:65302917-65318942 GCF_020536995.1 Dreissena polymorpha
CGTCGCATGAGTTTTGATCATGGGTTTTTAAAGTTATATGTATTTAAATACAAATTAATTTTCAAGGCTGTGCTCTTACGTCAGCATGCTAACTATGGCGGTTGATATGGTTTCAGTTTGTTTGGAGTTCACGTTAAATAGATACATTGGTCATTCGGTAGTAGGGGAGACCACGTACAACACTTCTATCTCCACTTCTTCGCTTGATCACTGTTTCCGGGAATGTTTTGAAGACAGCCTGTGCTACACAATAACGTATTCCTCCAACATGTGCTACAAGTACGGATGTGATGGTAATTGTCAGCTGGCCTCTAACGGTGCAAATGATGTTTACCAGCGCGTTTGTCTGGAAGGTACGGTGTTGTTTCAAACTATTGAAGATATCAGATCAGAAACGAAGATCCATTATATATGCATACGACATTTAGAATATATAAGGTTTATGATATAAAGAGAAATATCTATAATTAAAAGTAAGATATACAAATTTATATCTTTAGCCTTAGCGTGTGAACAGATAGTCGTGCCGCGGAGATTTCTGTTTCCGATACAAACCGGGATTTTTGTTCACATGTTTTGCCTGATTATGCATCAAAAACGAAAGTGAATAAAACAGGCAGATGATGTCATTAAAATCATATAAATGACAACACTGTTCCTTGTGTTGTTGTTTTTTTAAAGAAAATGCAACTTAAACATGTATTCCACCTGGTTTTATTTTGTTTCTTTAAGAAGAATCACATAATAGAATGATTTATTCTACCAATTTACTCATTTAAGTAATTGCGTTAGTGGGTGTATCATTACATATCAGCTGACAAACGCAAAAAGATAACAAAAATAATCGCACTTTTATGTTCTACCATTAATATTTGTACACACCGGATTTCACGTGTACTGTCTTCAGAGTGGACTTTTATTTAAACTGACATACGAACGGTGGGATAAATAAATCTCTTGAGTTCAATGCACAGCAACAAATTAGATACGTTTTGGATATATTCAAGTACATAAATCAAACTTGAAGGTATTGTTGCTTCTGATATGAACCAGCATGTGCACGTATGTTTTAGTCTTCGTTGCAACATGTGGCATAACGGGTAATTGTCACTATCTTTATTCAATTTCGCTGAATGTAAAAGTATCTTGATTATTCGATACTGCTTTTAGGACATTCTAATATTAACATATTGTTTCCATATGTGTTGCGCAAATAACAAAATTATCTTAATTATTCGAATTTATAATTAGGTTATCAACAATCAATTGTGATCTTTATTGCAAAATAATGATTACTTTGTTCAGATTGCATGCCGTTGATTAACACATCACAATACGACGTAACAATAATTGGCGGTTTTTCACACGGGGCAATGGCGAATTACACGTGTAAACCAGGACATACCTATCACACCGGGAACCTTACAAGGTATTTAATATCAGATGTGTCCGAAATCCTTAGTGTTCATGTTTTTGAATTACATGGGTTTAGTTATCAAGACGATTTATTGCCGTCAGTGGACAGTACACATGCTTGTTATTTGAAATGAGGTTCATTTGTTTAATACAAACACATACTTTTGAGCTGTAATCTTGAAACTATTATGTTTGATTCTCTCATTTTGTGGGCATAAATTGGAGCACTAAGCATGTTATTTCAGGATATGTAACACTAACTATTGGTCAGGCTTTGCCCCACAGTGCGTTGCTGATTGTAAACAACCGACAGCGATTGTGAATGGCTCCGTCAGTTTGTCCAACGGTACCTCACTTGGCAGCACAGCGACATACCGGTGTCAAGCCGGGTTCCAGCTGGCTAATGGGGCTTCAAGTCTTGTATGCGATGAGAGATCGCAATGGAACGGTACACATCCAATCTGTGAAATAATAGAGTGCGGCCGACCTTCCGATGTGCAAAATGGATCATACAATTTTTCGTCCGGAATTCAGTACGGTAGCGTTGCCACGGCGTCGTGCTATTCGGGGTACGAGACCAATGACACTGCAATGATCGTGTGTGGTGATGATGGCAATTGGAATGGCTCTCTCCCCGACTGTGTTCCAGTTGATTGTAAATCGGCCCAAAGCATTGAAAACGGAACTGTCGCCTTTACAGGAACAACTTTTAACCATACTGCATTCTATAACTGTATGCCCGGCTTTGAATTAGTTGGACCTAACCTGATGAAGTGCAATCAGTCGGCGGAATGGGAACCATATGTACCAAGATGCCAAGGCACGTTTCTATATTATATTTGTAAATAATTGAAATAAACCCTAATTCATAATATATTTATTGTTTGGAATCTTCTTTTCGATCTCTTATTATTAAAATGTCAATGAAATTTCGTATATATTTACATTTAATATTAAGTTTACTTTTCAAGTTGTGTTTTCTTAAAGAAAATTATTTTTTTTATATTATGTATTTATACCGTACACTATTTGACTTTTTAGTTAAGGATTCCAAAAGCGTACCAAAGAATCTGTACATCATGCCGTGCATTTGTTACAACAAGACGTTCACTGGGCTTACCGAGGAGCAGATTATAGATCAGTTGATACAGAACACCTCGATAGACACTCGCAACACCACCATGGCGCTCAGCAAATTAAGCTGTCGGCGCGATGACCGACCTTTCTGTGTCATAACCGGTTACGTTGCCATCGGCGTTATCGGCGGGATGCTTCTACTGGTGGTCCTTTCAGATTTGCCAAGACTAATCCGTCATTTTAGATACCATTTTTAATATGCTTATACAACAATTTACAGCTTTTGATTAAAATGTACTAACACGTTGTTTGTCGCCTGTACATAAAGCACGTGATCATGAGTGATTATGTTGTGTGTTTTTTCATATTTGTTTTAGTGGCAGTCAGCTTTTATTACCCTTAGCATGCACTTTTGCTACAAGTTGGCTTTACGATTCGTGTTTAATGCTTTTAAACAGAAAAGGAAATATATCTTACGTTCATTTACGTGAACTGCAGGACCACACTTTTATAGTTAAAAGTTTCGTTTGCAACCATTTGAATCACATCAAATATTTACGTACAGTATTTGATAGATGATTATATTTAATTAACGACAGGTAGGAAAAAAGAACAAAGTGGATGGTTTTCAATGGTATGATAGTTTTCATAAAATTATCGGTACATTACGAGTCGATTACATAGACATATATTGGTATGTGTGCATTATTTTTCGTGTATTTGTTTAAACTTATATGCACATTCAGATCAAATTACAAAGACGAATATGCTTGTGTGTTTTTTATTGTGTGTTTCTTAAAATTTTCTGTAAATTCCGATATAATTATTGTGACGAATGTGTTTGTGCTATTCTTTTAGCTTGTTTGTTTCTTAATATTTTGCTGTAAATTCCGCGTCAAATACAAAGTGTGATGTGCCTGTGTGTTTCTTTAAGCTTGTGTGTTTCTTAAGATGTATGGTTTATTCCGAGTAAATCACCATGACGTGTGTATATGTTTGCTTCTGTGTGTCTGTTTTCCTTTTTCGTGAAATACTTTAGTAAACGCTTTAATACAACTGGATGGAAGGAATAGTTCATATAATGAAGGTTGTACTTGTTGTGATTGATGCATCTGTTAACTTACAAAGGAACTTACGTTAGAAAGCTGCACAGTCCTATACATGGCAACTAGAAGATTTTCTTTTCCCAAATCAGCAGGATTATGTCGATTTAATAGTGGCTACCTTGCTTCCCGTGTTCGCATCTGTCGCAAATTAAATTGTAGAGATACATGAAAAGAATGATCAACCTGCTCTCTTATTATAGATATAATGCCAATTATGAATATAACTCAGTTTGTAATAACGTCATAGATTCCACAATATTTATTCGTTGATACTAAAATAGAAACTGTACAAAACTGTACTTAAGATGCTTCTTAGGTTTTGACAAAAATGATCAGGAGAAACGGATAATAGTCGAAGGCCATGATATTTGACTACATTGTTATTATGAGGGTGTTGAAAACATGCCGGCTAGCGAAAGTGGTAAGGCGGCCACTTCAAATCCGACGAGTGTGGGTTCGATTTCCAGCCCGTCGATTGGTCTTTTTTAAATCCTTTTAACGGCCCCTCTCCCCAACCTTCTGTTACATGTAAGTCATTTCGGCATAATTATATGCACTCAGCAAAGGTAAACCAGCTAACACAGGAACCGTGTGTTCGTTTAATGACCACCTCGACATGAATGAAATACTTTGAGGGCGTTCTTTTGATTTCCCTAAAACACCAAGTACTGTTTCAAGGCCCAGAAAACGGACCGTGAGTACTTCTAATGCAATCGAACTCAAATAAATATAATAAGTGTAAACTAAACTTAACTTTAAAACTGCTGAAAACGCGATAAAAAACAAAAACACTTTTAAAGACTTAATTAAAAACTATATATATACATATTTAGTTATTGCATCATTTTTTACCGTTGAAGAGTGACTTCGACATAACTTAAGTTAGCAACAATCTGTCTTTTGTTTTAAGTTTTTATTGTGACGAGAGTTTCTTTCCTATTTCCTTCTTTGATTTTTAACTAATTACTCACTGTCGCGCCGATAGATGCTAGATATATATTGTTCTGATGAAGAAACTTATAATTAATAATTAATTTGTATTAAGATGAAACTGATGATATAAACGTTTGCTTTTCCATGTGAATTCCAATGATATAAGTCTATTATTCATTCATACGTATGTGTTTTGCGATTTGAATGGTGGTATGGCTGTTTGCATAAACAGGACTTAAAAGAAGATTAATTTTAGTTAAACAATACATATGCATCTTGATATGAATACTTCACATAACTGGAAATCGATGCAAAAACACTAATTTAAGAGTTGAACACCAGATAATGTTAAAAAGTATTCATATATTATATAATAGTTAAAATGTGTATAGACTTAAATAATGTAAAATTATATCATGTCATGTGGCATAAAAGCAGTACCTTTTTCGGCTTAACAATTATTGGTTTTTAAAATATAAATGTTCACCTAAGTTCAATAAGAATTAAAACATTTACAGCTATCGATGATTATGGTCATATAAAAAAAGAAAATACATCGTTCTTTATCATATATATATATTTATTTAACAATTCTATAACCTGAACTCAAAGGCCTCAATGTATACATTTGCGATAACCATATCTCCCGTATCCGACGTCGTGTGGTGTGCTTTGCACGTCATCAACGTTTGGCTAACACTTTAAAGGCAACATATATTCTTTTTCTTTATTAAACTAATTCAGAATATTCATCTACATCTAGACCGCATTCGAATCTGGGTCATGTGTAACCTAACACAAAGTGACCAGATCAAATCTTAGAAAAAAATTGTTAACACACACAAAGCCACAATTAGGGCTCAACTTTGACGAGACCTAATCCCAATGCTAATCTTTACAATATATCGGATAAGTTCAAATAAGTTAAAATATGTGTTAGATTTGTGAAAGCGTGTGTTCAATTTTAATATCCTTGTGACCAACCCATTTTCAACATGATTGATAACATCTTGATAAACCCTGGTCATAATGCTTATCTTAACAATCTCTAGTGCTTGTCTAATTCTGAGACACGTTTGTCCAAAAACTAACTCACCATTTTAAGTATAAGAAAGGCATTTTACCAATATAGTCCAAGCTTGGGTCGCAGTCGTCTAAAAGCAAATGTTATTACAATCAAGCTGCCACTCTACAAGCAAAATGTACGACTAAGTCTTGATGACACCTGGTCAGAATGTTTATCTTGACAATAACCATCCCTAAGTTTTAATATTAATCAAGTGCGTCTTAAACTAGATCACCAGATCAAATCTTTAAAATAATCTTGTAACCAGATAAGAAGCCATATTTTTGACACAATCATTATGAAACTTCAGAATTTCTATCTCGACAATATCGAGGCCAAGTTCGAAATAGGGACAAGTGTGTCCAAACACTTCATAACCAGGTGGAACCTTATACAAACCGTGTTGCCACAAGCATGACTCTATGTAGATAATACTTGATAAGAATGTTGCTTTAACAATATCGAGGCAACATTTGAATCAGGGTCAGTGTGCCAAAAAACTAGATCAAAAGGCACAAACCTTAGACAAGTATTGATTTCATTCTAGAAGCCATAATTTTGACTAAGTCTAATAATGTTCAAAGTGTTCATCACGATACTCTCTAAGAAAATGGAATCTGGGCAACTCGTGTCTAAAATAAGGTAAAGATGTCATGGACAAAATGTTTGTCTTTCGAATATGAAGGCAATATTTTAAACTAGATCAAGAAGGGTAAAAATCACCATGTCAAGTCTCTGACAATTGAATTACAAAGTACTTTAGTGGGCGCTTCAGTGCTATCATGGCCTTTTGTTTTGGATTGGACTCGTTTTTTTGGTGGCATAATGCGTATGCATGCGTACTGACGAGTTTATTAGCGAAGAAAATATGTTTGGCTAAATTTCTTTTTCCAAAGATTTTATCTAAATCATATGTGAACTTCATAGGTCTCTTATTATGACTACAACTGCTCCGCTAATATAGCATTTGCATTTAGTTAATTTAAACATATGCCTTGACATAAGATATTTATTAAGATTTCCGCCTCAACGAACTTTGAACCAATGTATTTTAGGAATGTCTTTTCCAAAAATGGGTTATGCGGTTTCTTCTTTACTAATTAATACTTTAGTTTACTTTAGCTAGTAACAAATATTTACGTGCAATCATCATTTGACAAATCATTTGAAACACAACGTTGAAGCAAAGACACTCACTCGCATACATAAAACAAAGTGTGCTTTTTTGCATCATTGATAAGAAATTAGCAATTGAATGAACTAAAAAGTAAATCAGTTTACAGATTACAAAAATATACCGATAGAAAGCGCATAGCTTGTTGCCCATTGTGCATAAGACCCGGATAAACCCCTCAGTTGAACTTGTGGTCATATTACACTTAAAAAATATTGTCTTAGAGGCCTATCCATGACTGAATATATTTGTTGTATACGATAAAAATATATGATAATACGCTCTTAAATATAAATCAGTAATTTTCCAATTTAAATCTATTGAATAAAAACTATATCAAAAGCCCGAAATTTGTTTTAGCGTCGTGCGATTTCATGCACTTTTACGTCGTAAAATTTTAACATGATTACAAAACTGACATTAACTGTTGTCGTTGAATACTAGTCTTTCCTGCATCGCGGTCGCTTAAAATATTTTACAATTGAATTTACTTTTTATTTTCGGTTTTTAAATATATTGTTAAATATGTCAATTGTTTTCACTTACGATGAAGTAACTCACGTGTTGTTTAAACATTTTTTGTTAACCAATATAAACAAACTTTGCTTCCCTTCCGTTTGAAATGATAAAACCTTATTGTTTTTTTTATCAAGAGTGAACTTATAGGGTTATGAGTTTTGCTAATCTCGACACAACTACACGAAACAAAGCATTTACTAATAATCAACGCCTCAAAAGTGAAGTCTTAATCAAAGAGTTTTCTTTTTAAGATTATCTCTGGTGAAAAAATCTAAATTAGTAAAATCCTATGATAACAAACGTGAAAAACAAACAATGGCCTTTTATTAAAAACATGTGTAAATGCCTTAATGATTCTCAAATATGTTCCTTAATACATAATTTACTAATTGTAAACTTTCCACTTGGTGGCTTTGTGAGCATAAATCCAATGTGTCGTTTAGTTGACGTATACAAACGTTGTTAATTGACCAATTATGAGTAAATCATGACCTGACAAATTATGTAGGAGTTATAACTAGACTTTGTAAAACTATGTTGAATTCATATGTTACAATTACCGCGATGTGCTGCATAATTGCAGAATTTATTGTTTTAGTATTAATACTTTATAGACATATCTCAACAAATCATAATTTACTGTTACACGTCGATACACCTCATATCATCAATATTCACAGCAGAACATGCTATTCCCACATAATAATTTTAACAGCAGAACTGTTTCTTTAAATCCGGCAATTTAAAAAAAAAATCTACTTTAATGTCTTTAAGTCTTCAACAGTTGATCGATATAACAAATATTAATTGACCATATCAATGTGCCAATCAATGTGTCATGAAATAGTGATCACAATAAAAATGACACTGTTTGGAAAAGGCATTTTCGAACAGCGAATGGTATTTAAATTTTACCAATTCAATGTGCTTTATATGGATGTCAATTGATTTCACAAAACAAATATTAATTTAATTTATATTGAATATAAAGAAGTGAAACTCCAGCTGCTGGAGCAGTATTGCATTCTCATTATATACAATTTGTTGGTCCTAATAAATTGGCTTTCGTAACTACTCTCCGCGAATATAAAAGAAATGGTGACAAAAGACAAAGCCAATATGCCCCACATTTCAAGCAATGGCTGCAATCTTACATGTTAATGCCCAAACGTGTTTTCATGAAAGCAATGTGCTGGTTTATCATAACGCAATCAACTATTGAAGCCGCAGCCCGACATTTTAAGCTCTAATGAAAGTCGTTCGCATCGAAAAATATTGATTGTGTTCATGCAAAAAACTACCCCTCGATACCCCTAGAGTGAATCAGTGAACTAGTCTTTCTTTTTTAATTTTCCGCTGGTTTTTAAACATAAAAATATATAATTCCTTATTTTAATAGGAACAAAAACAAATCATTAATCGTCATTTAGGTAAAAAATAAATATTTCAAAATTGCGCGGTATTGAATCAGTCGTATGGAAGGCAGCCCATATAGTATACGGCGACAAGGTTACATTTTTCATCATTATTTTCAGTTGGCATAACAATAATAAAAATGTTCATTCAAAGCTTAACATCTTGCTGATTTATCAACAATATTACAACATGAAAGATAATCAAAACATATTTTATTTTGATATATAACATAGTTACACATTTACGATATATGGCTTAACGATATTACTGTCACTGAATTGAAACGAAGGTTAATGCCGTAAATAGGTTATTAGATCGTTCTTTGTGCACGAACACTTTGGTATATATAACAATTTAATTCACTTAAAATTATTTCTTACAGGAATTGAAGTTTTAGGCTTTCTTAACATTCATTTTGAAATCATAAAACACATAACTGACAAACGTCTTCTGTTCAAAACACAAGATGCCGTGGAGGGCACATAACAAGATACAGATATACATATTCTGAAAGAAGCTTTTTATTTTAACATATGATTGCAGCAACAATCAATCTCATAAACCTTACACTTTACGTATTTAAGTCATGAAGTTCATTTTGATTACAAAGCATGCTTTGTTGGAAATTTGTTTACACGGGCAAGAGGACAAGTGTGCCAATCGGCCATAGCTTATAATTATAACGTATGGTGACACAGGTCAGCGTATATTCATGGTCACATCAGCTTGTATTTTATCTAAGGCAATCGTCCAATGTCCTATCTAGAAAGTACAAACCACATACCACTATACAAACATACAAACCACTATACCTAAACAATCCAACTTAGGTTCCTTGTTGCAAGTAATTAGTGACTCAAACCAGTTAAAATGCAACAAAGCTCACTTCCTTCCTTAACAATATTAGCAAATGTTTCCTATTAGCAGTGGCCATAATATACACGGAAAGACTACTAGAGATGTAGCATACATAAATTGAATAATAATTATCCCAACTTAAATTTATGAGCGTGAATAAAATAGCGGATCTTATGTAAAAATGTATACAATCAAACTGAATACATCGGGGAGGAGTCAGTTATGGGCTAATATTTTGTAACTTCTTAAACTATGCTTAACATTGTGTAACGTGAATCGACGCTTTTACGAAAAGTCCATAGTAGAAGGAAAAAACTCCTAGCAGTATTTCGCTGAGAGGTCTCACCCTTAAATTTGTTTCACGGTCAGTATGCTATAGTATAGGTAGTAAAGTATAATGTCGAGTCTGAAGGGTGATAATTTGAATGTCACATCTTGAACAGAATTTGAACTTTCCTTTAAAACAAATGTTACCTTGCAGAGGCGTACTACGTTAATACACGCACACAGCATTTATATTGTTGAACATAGGCGTACTACGTAAATACACGCACACAACATTTATATTGTTGAAATTATCTGAGCCGTGCCCTGTGAAAAGGAGGTTTAATGCAAGTGCGAAAGTGTAGTTCAAGATTAGCCTGTGCAGTCCACACAGGCTAAAAAGGGACGACACTTTCCGCTTTTATGATATTTTTCGTTTCAAGAAAGTCTCTTAGCAAATATCAAGTTTCGATGGAAAGTGTCGTCCCTGATTAGCCTGCGCGGACTGCATAGGCTTATCTGGGACGGCACTTAACGCACATGCATTTAGCCCCCTTTTCACAGAGCACGGCCAATATGTTTCAATTTATGTACCGAGACACTCTATCTCTGGTAAATGATACACTTATGTCAAAAACGTGTTATGAGCTACCCATCACAGGAAGGAATCCCGTATTTTTTGTTGTATATATGCTATAATATAACAGCATATATACAACGAAAATACGGGATTCCCTCCTGTTCTACCCATTAGTTCGTTTTTAGCTCACCTGATTGCTCAGGTGAGCTTTTGTGACCGGTCTTTGCCCGTCGTATGTCCGTCCGTCCGTTAACATTTGCTCGAAAACACTCTAGAGGCCACATTTCTTGTCCCATCTTCATGAAACTTGGTCAGAAGCTTTGTCCCAATGGAATCTCGGCCGAGTTTGAAAACTGGTTATGCCGGGTCAAAAACTAGGTCACTAGGTCAAAAAAACGAAAAACCTTGTAACACTGTAGAAGTCACATTTCATGCCCAATCTTCATGTTACTTTGTCAAAATGTTTGTCTTAATGATAACTTGGTTGAGTTCAAAAGTGGTTTCGATCCGTTGAAAAAACATGGCCGCCAGTGGGCGGGGCAGTTTCCTTATTTGGCTTTAGAGAAACCTTTTTAACACTCTAGAAGTCACAATTTTTGCCCAATCGTCATGAAAAATGGTCAAAACATTGTTTCAATTGATGCCTCGGACGAGTTCGAAAATGATCGAGATCGGTTGAAAAAAGCGCCAGTTGGCGGGGCATTTTTCTCCATATGTATATAGTGGCAGTTTTCCTTATTTGGCTATAGAGAAACCTTGTTAACAATCTAGAAGTCACAAAAGTTTGGCCAATCATCATGAAAGTTGGTCAAAACATGGTTTTATTTATATCTCGGACGAGTTTGAAATGGTCGGGATCGTTGAAAAAAAATGGCCGCCAGTGGGCGGGGGCATTTTTCTCTATATGTATATAGTGAAAACATGTGAACACAGTAGAAGTCACATTTTTGCCCAATTTTCATGAAATTTGCTCAGAACATTTGTTTACTCGATACGAGAGTTGAGTTCAAAAAAGGTTCCGGTCAGTTGAATAACATGGCTGCTGGGAGTGGGGCAGTTTTCTCATTATGCCCCCCCACCTTTCGAAGAAGAGTGGTGTATTTTGTTTTGCTCATCTCGGTCCGTCCCTCAACTGATGGTTTCCGGATTATAACTCAGAGCACTTATGCCAAGGATAATGAAACTTCATAGGTACATGATCATGACTCGCAAATGACCCCTATTGATTTTCAGGTCACTATGTCAAAGGTCAAGGTCACGATTACCCGAAACAGTAAAATGGTTTCCGGATGATAACTCAAGAACGCTTAGGCCTAGGATCATGAAACTTCGTAGATACATTGATCATGACTCGCAGATAACCCCTATTGATTTTCAGGTCACTAGATCAAAGGTCAAGATCACGATGATCCGAAATAGTAAAATGGTTTTCGGATGATAACTCAAGAACGCTTATGCCTAGGATCATGAAACTGCATAGGTACATTGAATATGACTCGTAGATGATCCCTATTGATTTTCAGGTCACTAGGTCAAAGGTCAATGTCACGGTGACCCGAAATAGTAAAATGGTTTCCATATGATAACTCAAGAACGCTTATGCCTAGGATCATAAAATTTCATAGGTACATTGATCATGACTCGGAGATGATCCCTAATGATTTTCAGGTCACTAGGTCAAAGGTCAAGGTCACGGTGACTTGAAATAGTTAAATGGTTTCTGGATGGTTACTCAAGAACGCTTATGCCTAGGATCATGAAACTTCATAGGTACAATGATCATGACTTGCAGATGACACCTATTGATTTTCAGGTCACTAGGTCAATGTCAAGGTGACCTAAAATAGTAAAATGGTTTCTGGATGATGACTCAAGAACGCTTATGCCTAGGTTCATGAAACTGCATAGGTATATTGATCAGATGACCCCTATTGATTATCAGGTCACTGGGTCAAAGGTCAAGGTCAAAGTGCCAAAAACGTATTCACACAATGGCTGTCAAGGTCACGGTGACTCAACTTAGAAAAATGGTTTCCGGGTGATACTCAAGAATGATTGCGCCTAGGATCATGAAATTTCATAGGTACATTGATCATGACTCGCAGATGAAATAATGACGAAACTTGGCCAGGATGTTTGTCTGGACAATATCTTGGTCAAGTTTGACATTTGGTAAAGATTAAATGAACCGACTCCTCTCAGGTGAGTGAACTAGGGCCATCTTGGCCCTCTTGTTATTTTAAAACTCCGTTATCACAAAATACTTAACACATATTATCGAAGTCGAATATATATTTTCCTGTTGTTCATGCATAAGAAATTTGGACAAAATTAAATCTAGTACATGATTCAGAATTGCATTAGAGCTGGAGTATTTTTTGACAAGTTGGCACTTATTATTTTGGTGATTGAATGCGAAGCAAACAACATATATTTAAATTTAATTGTTTAATGCTTTACTATAGGTGTCATATGTCAGATATTTGATTGTATTATTATAGTTACATAACACACATTATGAAGGTATTGTCACTATTTACAGAGAAGCATAATTGCTTAAATAAACAGGGCGTTGACGCCATAATTAAACCGTTGGTGTAAGGGTTTTAAAATTTTCAATTTATAAACTGAACCCGCCCATCATTGAAGTTGAGCTGAATTCTGAACCAGAACAACGATTTTAAAGAGACGTATTCGAATTAAGATTGTGGCATATTTTAACGAATTCCTTAACCTGACGGATTTCGCCACAAATTGTCTTTGTCGTTTTTTTAGAAAACTTTTAAAGAATGTTTACTAACAAGACAGCTCGTACATTACTTTGATCTTATTTATAGGGACTTGCGAATGTTTCTGTACGTCTCTAAATACGTTCACATAAAATCCGTAATGATTGTATGCGTTATTATTAGAAAACATACGTCCACACTCTTTTAACATTTATTTGCGGTTGATTCGACTTGTTCAATCATATTTAGGATAGTTCTGCGTTATTTCGAACATACATCGAAATCCCGTTGATATATCCCTTTAATAAGTATAGCAATAATAGCATGGTTACGAAACACGCTTCAATTGTATCCAATATCTTCGCTTGACGTCGATCGGGTACACTCTTACTATACTATTGCTAGCAGCCCGACGTTGTCTATTGAACTTGCCCATAAATATACATTGATCTTTTCTACAAATACAAGCTTAATATAATCCACACCTTCATGTTCATGACAATTGTAACAATAGGGTCATATTTCATGACGTTAATTCTTCTCTTTTCATGTTGTCATATTTTACCAATTGTAAGCCTCGGCCAACAACTTTGCGGTATTTCTGACATTGTAAAGATCTGAATAATTTTATAATCGAGAATTTTTTTTTACATGTCATATTCTTATGAAATCCGGAAAACAAACAAATATGGGGGTGTTGCTTCGACCCGACGGGGGGGGGGGGGGGGTAACGTTTGAAGGGACTTGATAGTTTGCTGCGAGAGAAACATATGTGAGTCTTGTATGGGTTATGCTTAAAAGATAACTACATTATATATTTTTATTTAATATATCGCTTTGTCCTCCATGCAGCTGGAAAAACATATTCCTCAAACATTCTTGCTCTGCTGAAGAAATACACTCTTCAAACCTTTTACAAGTTCAAATCGGTATGACACCACCGGTAAAGTTTGTTTTAGAATATAATATTTTGACAGTTTTATCTGCGACATTGCAAATTTAAGCAATTATCGTGATTATTAATGATTCGCATTCGTGCAGGTATTTGCTTAACATGCATGATATTAATGAATAAATATACTCGTTTTCATTGGTTGTCAACATTTAATCGAATCCTGAAACCACACAAATCCGAGATTTAGTGAACGTCATTTTGATTGAATACAGCATGTCAGCATGGAGAGTTGCGCTGCCTTGCACCAAGTCCGTGTTGGCAAATCGTGGTAAGGCGTAAAAAAGGCTAACCCAATGGACCCGTAATTCATTTTAGTTGTTCGTGGGAAAAAAGGTCTTAATAGTCGCATTGGTTTGATTAAAATGGATTTACGTATCATAATACGTTAATGGATAAACAAAGATCATCGTAGCGTCACAATACGTTTACGGTTTTAATTCTCATATTATTTTCATGCAAGCGCATGTATTTAAATTACCCATCTCTTATTTTAAATAACCGTCTTATTTTAATTTACAGACTGTTATGTAAAATTACCGTCTGCTTATTAATTGCAGCTTGCTTACAATCAACACATTGTTTATTAACCGAAACATGAATTACTAAATGCATTGTATTTGTTACATGGACACTTCACTCCCCACTCCTCTTTTATTTTGATCATGCTCAAAGGCCAATGATCGTCTTCATTGTTATTTTCCTATAACTCATGAGCTCAGTCTTCTTTGCCCCTATGGAGGTTTCATAATCTTTACAATTAACCTAGTGCCATTGTTTGGTTTTGTTATTAATTTATATCACGGGATTGTAATATTTTGCGCTCCAGAAATTGGTAAGATATTCCAAGGCCCAGTAATTCTGAATAGCAGACAAAACGCGCC
This sequence comes from Dreissena polymorpha, assembly GCF_020536995.1. Classification (NCBI taxonomy): domain Eukaryota; kingdom Metazoa; phylum Mollusca; class Bivalvia; order Myida; family Dreissenidae; genus Dreissena; species Dreissena polymorpha. The sequence goes on from NC_068359.1 coordinate 65,317,892, forward strand.
AATTTGTCCCCCATTGACAGATTTAAGTAACTGCGCTGTGGCCTAAATTTCAATTGTCTGCATTTGGAAACGGTCTTCGCATATCTCCAAAACGCAAATATTTGTATTATGTTCGGCAATTATAACTTATATCGTCAGTATGAATGGCGTCTTGACTGTGCCCGTAGCGCTTTGCGGGGCACACAATAGAGAATTATTATATGACTAATTCGTGTATTGTTTCGTTTTAAAGGACGTTTGAAATTGTCTCATTATAAGCATGGTCTGCCATACGAACTTATGTTCTCGAATCCGGGCCGAATTGCGGTTTTACATTTCATTATTGTTTTCAATAGGTTGTAGACGTGGGATAATACCGTATTGAAAAAAGATTGAGCTGAATTTTCCACTGTAAACATACGTGTTCTACTTTTGTTCTTAATGGGGGAGGGGGTCTCCGTGCGAGGGTTTTGTATGTTATCCTGACACGAAAAATTACAATATACGCATTAAGTCCAGTTTTTCTCACGATGTAACCGACTTTCATTGGCTAAATACCTGCTGCCGTTAGTGTTGAGATAACGTTATATATACATCCTGTGCATGTTTTATCACATTTACTCACGAACTTGGTCACATTCTGTGTATTTAACTTTTGGTCGAATCGTACACCCTTTCTTATTATATACAAACTCCTTAAAAACGACATTTGAAACTTCTTGTCAGCGTTTCAATCAATTGGAATCAATTAGTAAATGTGTGATATGTTTATTGCAAAACGATTTTATTGGCATTGTTATAAACTGCCCATTGCATTAGACACTGCAACCCGGTTTGCAATAAATTATTGCACTTCTGGGTTTTCTTCACTTCACTCAGTACCAACTTGTTTGTAATCACTTTCCATACACGTTTGGTACGTTTTATCATATTTAAACAAAGTGATTTCGTTTTTGTTTTGTCCTGCACTTATACTTATATGTTATTTTTGAAAAGAACTCCAGTCGAACAGTTTTTTTATACTTATTTTCACAGATTTCTATCAATGTGAACCATATACAACATGTGTGAT
>NC_068359.1:65319042-65321542 GCF_020536995.1 Dreissena polymorpha
CCGGCACTATACTAATTAATCGATCCGCTAAGCCAATATTTGAAAACTCACACAATTACGGACATTTCGAATGTATACGCGTGAAAAGGACACGCAAGTATGAAGGCTTTACTCTTTACAGCTATTCCTTATCCCATGAATAGACATACCAAGGCTGGTTTAAAATTCCGTTAATGAGCTGCAATAAGCGACTTAGCCTTAAACAACTTAAAAAAACAACGAAAATTAAAGGCATCTCAGAAGAATCAACACAAACAACATCGTTGCCAAGAAATGGTTCCAACTGGCGAAATGCCGTACCGCAAGAAAAAGCTAAAATTCCACAACAACTTTTATTAACAAAGAAATAGAAACAGTAATTGATGAGGATAAGGCTGCTGTTCTGAACGCGAACACTTAACTATATGAAATGTCAACAATTATTACCATTCTCTTCCTAATTCCAGTGGGGCCGTTCTATCCTCAATAATGCTTTATGAATAAGATGTTCAATATGTCTAATCTGTCCTCGACCCCTCGAAGACAAGTGACCCGAACTTTATCAGCTCAAATAGAGGGAACTTACAACATGGCAATCCCTTTATGTCTCTTGTTCAACAGGCTTGTATCCAATTCAAATGTTCCTTCATGTTTCAAACATGAAACTGACAGGCAAACATTTACAAAGCCGTTCAATTTTTCTACGAGTCGCGTTGTTTACAAGTGTTATGTATTATATTCTGCATCAATAAATAGATTTATACTTATATAAATACCAACATATAAATTTGCAACATGTAAATGTTACATTTCGAATGCGGGTACAAACTGTCATTGAAACTAGGCTATTTACGTAACAAGTTAAATCGATGGTATCTTCTTTAACCCTATTTCATTACTGTTCTTAAATGTTTAACCATATTTTAAAAACAATTAAACAAAGACAACTCTGTAAGTATCTTAGGGCGTTCACGTTTTCTTGACGATATGCTGGAGTAATGGCCATTTCGGTAATAACAGGGGTTTGATCGTGTTAGGTTTGTTAAAAAAGAGAAGCAATCGGGCCTAGCACGTCATGATCAACATAATTAAAGATGGCGACGGCCATGTGAAAACAGGTATAATTATTAATTTTTAATTATTACTCCACGTTTTATACAATTTAAATGTGTTTTAATGTAACCAACTTGTTTTGACATTTCAGAAAGTGATTAACGTTTATTTTGTATTAATATTAATAGCGCTAAAACTCGACTTGGTACTCGGATGAAAATTGTGATCGCTGCTGGGTTTTATTTATCAACTCTCATCTATATAAACTGTAAAAAATCATGATCTAAATTGGTCTCACATTTTGAATTACCAAAAAGAGGTCATGTTTCTTATCAGAAAACAGCTGATGCTTATCTTGATGAATAGTTGATACATCGTCGTTAACACACAGGTACAACCATACAGTTGCCACAACTTAAATTTTCAGACCCATAACCCTCGGTGTCGGTTTCTGTGATGTGTATTATTTAAATGTGTTTAGTAACTTTCATATATATGGATACTCGACACTGTTATATTAGGCAATACTAAATCTTGTTGGGCTCGTATTACAAAATTGTTTAAAAAAATACCTCACCTTTCTTTAAAACGACCTGTAAGTTTTAAATTGAGCATTTTATACAGAAAAACGTTTAACGGTTTTGAATAACTACCCCTGATATATACGTTTTTGAATAACCACCCCTGATATATATTGTTTTTTAAGACATTTATTACTTTCTTTCTGAAATCTGTAGATATTTGGGAGGCATTAAAAATAACTGTAATTAAGGTCAATCTTTTCTACTTTATCATCACGTTATTAGCCCTGTCTTGAAAACATAAAAAAATTATAATAATAAAGAAACAATCTAAGCAGCTGGTGTTTTGAAGTGACATATCATATCCGCCATGCTCTTTTTTATGCAAAAACACATATACATTGAGGATCCACTATATCTCGATACATGTACGTTATTGTTATCCAACTTTCATGAATGCATCCAGTTTTATCCTGATTTTAGCACCTTAATTGTATTGTACAGCAGATGCAAGCTTCAGTTTTACGGCACATATTACCCCGACTAAACAAACATAGCAGCTAATCAGAAAAACGATTAACTCGAAATACATGAGAGATATTTATTTGAAGCTTTAGTATGTAACTGTTATATAAACAATAATACTCAGCAATGATTTTCGGGTATCATATTTTATTCCCCGCATTTTAAAGTCAGGTCAATTGATTGTTTAACAAAACTTTTATTTAATTTTCATAATTATTTAATTTTAAAAATCGCATCAAATAATAATCAGAGTGTACATTGATCTACATTCCTCCAACCATAAAACGTCTGAGTGTTTACGCGGAAATTCTAAATCGTGACGTCGCTTAAAACAATATACCAGAAATTAGTGTTATGCACTCACAGAGAATGATTATCGCGACACATTGGTTTTGGTGTCTGTAAACTTCAATATAAAATGC
>NC_068359.1:65326542-65451542 GCF_020536995.1 Dreissena polymorpha
GCGTCTTTGTGTCGTATAAACTAATCTGCACTAAAACTAAATGTAGGTTCACATTATTCATGCGTGATCAGTTGTCAAACGAAAGTACGGTTGATATACAAAGGCATTATTGTTCTCTTTCCGGGATATTGTTTTAGTATGTTGATGCTGCATTTACAAATATAAGTGTATATGAAGTGAAAACACAAAAAATAAACAACGGTTGCGAAAGACACCTATAAACTGTTAGATGCCCATAATATCACTTTAACACTTGCGTTTATGTTTCTAAAACTTTCATTTTAAATGAGGACTACCATGACAATAGGTAAAATGCAAAGATAGAACAGTAAACAAAGTTCCTACTACAGGTCTAAAACCTTATATATATTTAACCATAGACAAACCTAATTACATACAATACTAAGCTCTACTAACGTTGCCACGATGCATCAAATATGCACTGGATATAAAGTTTGTAATCATATTTTAAAATTCACGACATACAAGACATTCAATCAAATATTGACTTTTAATATGAAGTGTTTGAAAAGACAACATGCAATTAAACAGAACATTTATTGAATTAATTGTCAGATATCGTATTATCCATCTATTTGTGGTAAAATACAACACATATTTTCATTTATGACTCCGTTACTCGTGAAAATATGTTTAAGATGACATCAGGGCGGATAATACAAACCTTAAAATACCTGCCAGAATATATTGTTGTATTTCGTTTTCGAATCGGGGAGCATAAATAAGACATCCATTTTATCGCCTCTCAATTAGACATTTATTTTAAATTTCGAAAACATACTCTGGGTAAAATTGACAGACAAACCAAGTACGATTTCATTATTTAAATAAAAAATCGAAGGACATGTATTTCTTATTTTGAATTTCCTTTGCATACTTGTATATGTTATTGACTCGTCCATAAATTGTTTCTTTGAAAAACACAACGACAAGGTGCAACTTTACTCTTGAAATGATACGCCACTCATTCTTTTGAATTGACCTGCTCAATATTATTTTTTTTACTATTTATGGGTTTTGGTAAATGTATGTTCTTTTTATGATTTTGTCTAATATCACACTTTCATTAATCCAACGAATCATTTGGCCAATATTTCTCTTACTATATTTATTGAAGTGATTTATGCTTCTATATATAACGTGGTTATAAAATATAATAAATATATAAAGATTGATTTGATATTGCTACATGTAAATGTATTCAGTCATGTCTAAGAATTATACACATACCATTCGTAAAATTATTATTAGTTTAGGACCAAGAGTTTTCTGAATAGAGAAAATGTGGACGAGTCTGAAGAAGAAAGCGACAAAATCGACTGTAAGCACAACTCTTGGCCAATCAAACGTGGTTCGAAAGTCTTTTAATCGCAGTCCAAATCCAATTAAAAACAGCACGATCGTAAATATATCGATGACATTCCATCCTTCTGAAAAATAACTTTTCAAGCTGTGATTCCGAGTCGTCGTATACATCTGCAACAAAACACAGGAACGTCAACCCTGTTTGAATGTTTGCTCGCCACGGATAAACAAGTATTCTTATTGTTTACAAAACAAATGTGAATGAAAATGTTAAAATCGCATTCTAAATACATTTACAACCATTTATCCCGGACGTATATCTTTTGGTCATGGCCATCCGCATTTCAACCACCGCATACAACGATATGTTAGCATAATTGAAGTTATTGTATTAATACACGATTACCAGCAATAGTACACATTCGTTGATTATGGTATTTGCGATAGTGCAATGAATTTGACTTACGTAAATACTTTCAGATGTAAGTATTTTATATAGAAACTTGTAAGTGATAAGTTCCGAAAAAGTTCCATTTCAGATGAATGCATTTTTTTAAGTTAAGTTCAACTGTATGTAACGGATAAATATAACTTAAGGTAAACATACGTTCATTATATATGTGTGTTCTTCTTAAATAAAAACTCAAGTCGGAAGTCAATTAATATAGTTGATTCAGAATTTGAAAATTGTTCATACGTTCAAGTTGGTTTTTACATTTAAACGTGCTTGCAATGGATTTGTTACAACAGACTTTTGTTAGTAGATAGGTTATACACATAGACATAAAAAACAAAGGAGATTAAATATCGAATAAAATGCTAGCACATACAAACAATATATGCCCTTATTACTACTATAAGATTTGTTTATACTTGTATGTGCGTTTTAACTTTTTACTCATAATATTTGTATTTGTGACACGTATTTTGTTTCTTATTAAAATTTATATGAATTACCTGTCTTATTTCTTCCAACAATAGTGTCAGTACCCATGCCATCAGCACGAATTCGATGGTAGATACAGTTGGCGTGAGATCAAACAACAGCACGTACGTGAACAGGCCCAGAAACACCAAATACGAGATCTATTGATAAACAAAACAAGTACGATATATAAATAAATATATAAATAAATAAATAAATATATATATATATATATATATATATATATATATATATATATATATATATATATATATATATATATATATATATATATATATATATACTCGCTTTTGTGTGTTCATTGGAAATACAACTATATGTACTTGTTTAGATCGATATATAAATAAATATATAAATAAATATATATATATATATATATATATATATATATATATATATATATATATATATATATATATATATATATATACTCGCTTTTGTGTGTTCATTGGAAATACAACTATATGTACTTGTTTAGATCGATACAATGACGCCATAAAACATTGTCTATATGAATGAAGATAATTAAACTTTAAACAATCAAACACATTTTTCTCGAAGAATTTAGGTTTTTCAGCAATGAAGATTTGAGCTTTATTCACAATGAGGTTAAATAAGATATGTGTTGTATGTACATCAGCTACAAGTGGTGTTTTGTTTAGACGGTCACTTTTTGTTAAGCTATTTATATGGTTACAACATACACCTACTTTTCCGTATTTTGGAAATGAATGACAGCTTACTGCGGTTAAGAAAACATGACGCATCTTTATTTGAGTCATTATATTAAGTCTCTATACACAAAAATAACAACATTAAACGCATTCGCATTCAATTTATCGTGTTCACAATATCTTTAAAACAAGTGTAACAAACTGTGCCATGCATTTCTTATCATCGAAATAGAATTCAAACAAGCATACTTTTACTGCTTACCAGCACGACCTATTTTTCCAACACCTCTTTTAAAATTCAGTCTAGTTTAATTAATGTGCGTACGACTTGTAAATAATTGAATAGTGATGACCGCTTTTACATTTCATGCAAGGCGGTACATGAGTTAAAAATACCGGTCAAATATAACCGGGACACTTTACTCGTTCTCGAGTTAAACGGCAAGGGTTGATCTTTTCATTACAGTTAAGTGCAAACGTTTCAACTATTTGTGACTTTGTTAACAATATTCATCAATATTTCTGTATTGCCTCTATTTTTAGAAACGACACAAATACAAAATTAAGACAATAAAACACGGCAGAGCTGGTACGGACGTCTAGAATCGACCCGCTGCCGACATAACGGCCCGAGGGCTTTTGATCCGAGGACCATTATACGGCTAGGGCCGATTATAGACGTCCGGTCCAGCTCTGCCGTGTTTTATCGTTTATATATTACAAACCATACTTTAATTTTCTTTCAATTCATTGTGCAATTAATGACGTATCGATTGTGACGTAATTTATGTGACGAAACACACCAGCTTTAGCTAGACTCTCTGGACCGTCAACCAGATTGACGAAAAATAGAAACGTTCTAAAATACCGTATTTTTTACAATTATTAGTTTATATTGATTAAAATATCACGACTGTTATATTTCATTACTTAAAAAAAGTTCATATTTTCTGTATATTCGGTAATATAATTTCACGATGTGAAATCGATTGTACATCGCCAAAATAGGTGACATAACAATAGACAAACTATAAACAACGCAAGTAGATTTATCATTTTATATATAAAATATATACAATTCACTACGCTTGCACAATTTGCATTCCTTACCACGCGACGATGTTGATAAATCTACTTGCGCTATTTTTAGTTCACTGTTAAGGTTATTTTCTAAGCATCGAACGAATACAAAACGTATTTTGGATTGTGTGTTTGTTATGTATTATTTAAAGCTTCGATTTAATAAAATTATTGTAATTTCTACAAATTAACGGAATTATATAAAACAGAATAACACATCGTAGTTTATTTATTTTATTTTTTTTATTTTATTTGTTATAAGCTTAGGATTTAAGCTGTCATTAAGGTGTGTCTTTTAGTTTTACAACTAATTTTGCTGTTTGATGAAACCTGTTTAAGCTCAAAAAGAGGCGTCAATCTGATGTACAGAAGAGTTTAATCGATATTTGTATTATTCAAAGTGTGTGCTTCGTGTCATTATAGTTATGTTCGATTCTTTCGTTGAGTTGTGGCTTAATTTTATTGATCACCGTTGTCAAAGACTGAATGCGGACGCCATTTTGTTCAGTTGAAGCCGCTTGATCCGATTCTTTTCAGATATGAAAATTCGGCACAGCTATGTGGGCCAATATAATGTTTATTGGCCTGCTAGATACGAATAACGTCCTGCTCGCGACGTCATTGAGTTACTATTTATTGTAACGATATGTAAAATAGCATAATAACATATGCCAGCAAAGGGTAAATAAGTAAGAATTAAGTTAAATGGTAACACATATAAAAACATAAAAAGTTCCCGAGCGTGACCCTTAGTTATCTCATGGGTATACTTTATTTCTCAGACTTTCGAACGCGTCATCGTAATTCCCTTATCAGCATCATGTGCACTTCACGAGAAAAAGTAGAGCGAAATACGGAAGAGCCAGGTTAAAGGTTCGTCGACGTTCATGAAGTTTGTAGTCGGCTGTGATTTCCTTGGGATAACTAGGCCGCGAGTACATACTGATGGCCATGTTAGTCAGGAACTCTGGGTAGATTTCTATATGCATCAAGTCTGCTATGTTGTCATCAATCATTTGCATGTGCTACATTTCAAGTCGTGTGGGTTCTGCGTGTTTAAGTATTATTTCAATAGTGCGCTTTATTGCCGTGCTGTTTCTCGAAACGTTAATAGACGTGTCAAGGTGTCGGTATGGGAACACTCGACTTCGCTGCGCATGTGCTGGTGTATGCACTTTAAAGAAGTTGGGTTGTTGAAATGGGTGTTTCAAGCATAAACAAGACATGAACGTCATGAGCGAAATGTTGTCTGGTAGCCGGTTCCATGTTTTCGTGAACTTCTTTAAATAACGAAATATTGTAATGTTGTTCATGTCTTATTCGCCAGGGTCTAGTTTTGTGTTTGTGCATTGAATTTCAACAGTCACATTTCCTTTTCTTTTTTGACAAGATTGCACTGATTTGTAAGCTCGTTAGATAGTCTTCAAAGTGTTATTTGTGCAGGCTTTTCACAGTATCTGGAATCAAGCCAATTGTTTGGTTTTCGCAAAAATCAAACTTGCACTTGCATGGTTAGTCAATTTGGGCGTGGCATAGTGGGCCAAGAAACTCTAGCTTTTATACATCGATTTTCGCATCGATGTTTGTAATTACCGCAAGGCTGAGCACTATGTCCGAGCGCGTTAGGTGGGAGAGGCCTTGGGTACGTTTCACACACAGAAGTGGTGGGCTACCTCGAGTTTTTGCATGTAGGCATCGGATATACTGCTCCATAGCTCGCAGTCAAACAGCGCTTTGGGAACGACTTCGTTTTTGTACAGATTTATCGCGGTGTTTTGGTTTGTTCCGGACCTTCCGGAAATTTTCTGGGAGAGGGAACGGAACGTGTCTCGAATCGTCTATTTCACAATGTCGATGTTCTAGGGGTATTTTTCACTGATCGACTGGATTATACCTAAATTGATTGGGGTTCTGCTTTTGTCCATTTTCGGCCCTTGGTCATAGCGGCACAGTTGGAAGCTTCGTATGGAAAGCGTCACGTGTTGGCATATTTACTACATTTGCCTACAAACTCGTTTTAGCGGCGGCGCTAAAGCGACATGCGTACCAGGTCATCCGCTTGGGTTGAGGATCATAAACACATGTCGCCGATTCAAAAAGTCGTACGGGGATGATATGTGTTCGTTCAATATGTCATTTATGTAGACGATGTAGAAGAATGGCGAACATATTGTGTCCTGTCGGTGCTCTGTCCAAAAGGTTTCTCAACAAACCCTCTTGAGAGTTCGCGACTTGTGCAGTTTTATAGTCAATCAACGAAGTGTCAAAGTGTGATATCTTTACTAAAGTTTAGTGAAAACGTTTAAACTATTTGTGATTATTTTAAACCATGTTTAAATAATTTCACAATCACAAGGTCACTGTCGACCTATTAGATAATTCGAAATAAATTATAATTTAAATAAATACTATTTCCTACCTAAGCGCTGAGCGTTATGTTAGTGATCATGTAATGCTATATAAATGACGTCAACATGTACGAACTGCAATTACATTTAAGCAGACTTTGTTCATTATATAAATTCACAGTACATAAGGATATAATACATTTTGTTTTGTTTATTTCAGTATTATATGCCACTCGTTAAAATAATGTACAGACATATCAAACGTATAGGTAAAGATCGCGTCTTTATAATCAAGTATCAAGGATATCTATCGATATTTTGCCTTACATCTAAAAGCAGACCACGTGGAAAACATAGCGGTACGTATTATTTTGAATTGTTTGACTTTGTACTCACATTTTGTATGAAAAAAACATCAAATTCGTTAATGTATTAACTATTTGTATGCCACATTAATACCATTTATTTACTCTATTAAACGGTTTTTAACGATAAATCTATTTCAATCGTTACCTCATAACGCCGAGACCAATTTGCATGTTACCGTTTAGTTCTAATATTATGTACATTCTATTGACGATAGTTCTACTGCAAATGACTCAACTCGATTATTAAGACTAGAGACTTTACTATATGCTGACTGTATTATATAAGATCGCAATCTCAACTTGTACGGGATTTAAATGCTATATGTTACGCAAAATTCATGTATGCTGAGGAAACTTATATGAAGTTACAAACGAATATGCTTTCCTTTTTTTTAGATTTTACAAAATTAATATTATTTTTGCAAGAATATCATGTCGGTGTTTAAATATCTGTTCACTACGCACACTTTATAGTGAAAGCATGAACCCTCAACAATATATACACATCCTATTTACATCATCTGCATTAACCACGCGTTCATATGGCTACTTCGTGTTATCATGAGTGAAGATTCATCGTAAGCAGGGACAGGTGAGAAGACGTTAATTATTCCAGAAGGTCCAGGTTGTTCAGTGTTGCACAACTTGTGTGACTTTGCTGTTTTCCTGTTTCGTTCATCTTCATGTTCCTGTGTGCGCTGAACCATGACATCCTCCGTTATAGCCACTGACCACTGAACTGAGGTACTTTTTCGCTTGTTTGTTGGTTGTTTATTGGATGTAATGTTTTCTTCTTTGTTGGAGAAAAACTGAGAGACTTCCGTTTCTGAGGGTTGGATGTTTAGAGGCCTCGTTTCTTGTTGTAGGGTATAAAATGGTTTGAATATTGGTTAATCTATAGCATTTTGATCATACGGGTGTGTGTGCGCTGGCAGAACAAACAGTATGACTTGGTCAAATCAATCAACCCCAGATTAATTTGAGACTTATGACCATCATAAAAAATCTGGGGCCCGTCTTATCAAACATCGTACGACATTCTTACCTCACGATGCAATTTTCGAAGCGCCATATATACGTAGCCGTCACATCCATAATTACTTTTGTTGAACAATTCCATTCATTTCCAAAGAAGCTGTCAAATATACATTATATTTGAAACATACAGATCACAATCACGTTTATATTAAAATTACAAAATGCAATCGTAAATAAACAATGTCGTTCGATCTTTGATAAGACGGACCCCAGAACATGATAGTCCATACAACGTTCAGGTAAGTATTTAAGCAGGTGTTGCTCAAGGTACCTTTTGAACACAGCACTATTACCCTACCCGGACGCAGTGACTGTACCATCAACTCCATGACCACTACCATCTAATGATTGCGACTTTATTCGTAACTCTGGAAAAATAAAAAATGTCGGCACACTATTTCCCATGGCATTGCCACACCCAATGACTGTCACCAGGGTTCTTGAAGATAATGTTATTGCTTGTGGCTGAGATTCACAGCTTGCAACTACTGAAGGCGTTGTATGGGAAGTTGACAAACTTTTTCGTCAACATTTTATATTCGTTCCGTTCTGGTTTATTCTTTAGATCGTACTTGTCAAGGATATTGCCAAGTTCTGTGTAATTTGTTAATACTATTGCCGTGTTGGTGGCTTTAGTGCGTTGAATCTCAAGCCCACGAGGCTTCACCAATTTCAGCTCGGACCAGCGTTGCTTGAACAGCCTCATTGTCCCGTTTTCCGAGGAAAAGTGCTTACTCTGTAGCCATGTCAACGACTTCGAATCGACTGTATCAATAGCCACAGCTTGCCATTAATTCTAGATGGTCTGTTAAAAACGCCTGTTTCTCCTAAGAGAATGTAGGTGGTGGGCTAGAATGTGTTGTCTAAAAATTCACTCTCCCATTCAACCTGTGTCGTAGAGAGGCCTCTAGGATGCCATACTTTCTATCAGTGGTCTTGATAGGGGCATTGTCAGCAACACCATGCCATATGCAGAGTTTATAGAAGAAGGTGAATAGCACCTTTACATCTTTTGTGGAACCTACAAATAGTCATAAATAAATGAACATAAGTAATAAACATGGTATGCAATCACCAACATAAACACTTGCCAGTTACACTTTAATTTAACCTAATCCAAAAAAATCTGGACTTCGAATCTTACTTATCGCGTACACCTATTTCTTCGTCAAACTTAATCTATTTATACGATGTTTCATCACACGACAGTCACGTGACTTATAAATGAAATCAGTGAGCTTTTGCAGACGAAACCGATGCATTTTCCCACGGTCTTAGTTGCATAGAAAATTGCGTGTAAAGTGTTCAAAAGTTTTGCATTGAGCGAAACGCATTAAAAATATAAGCAAACCAATACACCATATCTTACCTTCGAACCAGCTTTTTTGTCACATGACAAACAACAGCGATAGCGATTTGTATGTAGCGTACAATCTGTTAATGTATGACGTCAACGGATGTCGCTTAAGTATCAAACAGAGGCATAACAAAAGTGCGCCATTTCGGGTCGCTCGACGATACATTATGTTGAATGAAGCTTTGTTTTACTGACCACAATAACTTAACTAATATGAATCAACAAATGGGTCTTTCGTGTTTACTTATTTTTATCTATTGTTTTTCCATTTAAGAAACGCTTAAATTTTATATCCGAAATATTCCGGAGCGGAGTTTTAAATCAATCTCCCTCGCCTTATAAAATATGTGTAATGAAAATTATAAACCTATATTGGTATTACTTACTGAATATATATGTTGCAGCATATTTAATATATGAGTAAGTAAAAATTAAATGTTCAACATGTATATATACAAACATACATATATAAATATAAATGTATAAATATAACCGATTTATACAAGCATATTAAGTCAGGTATGTATTTCTAAGACCATTTTATCATGCATGTTTTGGAGGTGCTATGTTTTAATTTTACCTCATTTACATGTAATGTAATCAAATGTGTTTGGTCGAAATTGAACATTAACGTTGGAGCGTCTGTTGTTTTGTTTGATTGTTTTACTGACCGCAATTCTTAAATGTAATGACATGCTTAACTTGACCTGTTTAAGGCATCCACTGTCTAACAATATTCATATAAAATATGCACACTATAGCAGATTTTAATAATATATAAACTGTTATTTTAATAAGTAAAATATTTATTACACATTTTGAGTTTGAATACATTTGTTATCTAATCCCGTGTTAAATGGTTGATAATTTACTTTGCCTGGATATGTCTTTCATAAAAATGTCAATCGATAAAGAACAACGAGGTATATTAGATTCTCTCGAATTAGTGTAACTGAAGTTTAATTTTATTATATTTTACAATTCCGTTCGTGAAGTGTTGCTTTCGGACGATGAGGGGAAGCCCAGTCAAAATAAGTATTAATCAATTCATATTGATGATGTCATTGATGCTTGAAAAGTAGTATTTGCAATTGCAATTTGCAATTGACAGAAGATTGTTGTGAAGAAAACACTTGCTTACATGAATACATATCTTACCGGAATGTATAAATTAATGAGTAGAAACAGAAATCTGTGATAACTGGTTTATGATGTTTTATTTGTAATCATTGGCCAACAGGGTTGTTTGATAAATGTGATTCACCTTGTGTTCATAGGTTTCGTTAAAAGGATATTGCAATTTGGAGTGTGAGCAACAAACGTGTAGCTTGAACTTTGCATATAACTATAATATGCACATATGGTGAACACAATAATCTGAAGAATAATATAAGTGTATAATATATGCAGGCATTAAGAAAACATTGATCTGCAACGTATACGTATTTATATATATATATATATAATTCAATATTACCTAAGTGTACATTTTTTGTATCAAATATGTGGTTCATGACATACCAAATTGTACACGAATTTCATTTTTGGTGCCCTAATTTTGTGTAGGAAACCGATATTGTTTCTGCCTTCCGAAAGGTAACACTGAAAAGGATAAAAGAATTTTGTTAAAACTAGATTGTTTTCTCATTTATTAATGCACTCTTATCAAGTCATCAATTACACAAAGTAGAATTGTACAAAAATTAGTAGTTTAACGTTTTCATAAAGTACCAACTCTTTTCACCACACGCATGCACACACATACTCAAACACACACATAAACATGCCCGCATATTCATACAAGAAAAAAGCCATATGAAAGTAAATAAACACAATATAAAACATAAAAAACATAGAAGAAAATGTTTGCATTTCTATTATGATAAATAAACTTCCTTTCTCACATATGTTTATAAACACACACAATTACACGCACACACACATCACGCACACTGTTACACACTCAACATATATTGTATTACATGTTTATAAGTATGTTTTATGGATAAATACAAGCAAATTCGTTGAATTGATATCCCCACCAATATGCTTCTTGACACTCATACCAAGTTTCAGTGAAATCCGCTAAAGCACTTCAAAGATATGGCTTCGGACACAAAAAAGGCATATGTTCATGATACAAAGGGTCATAACTATGTTATTAACAGACGTTGTACAATGCCATTTGGCGCACATCATCCTCTTATCCATATATATACTCTTACCAAGTTTCAATGAAATCCGCCAAAGCTTTTCTAAGATATGGCTCCGGACACAAAAGTGAGCATTTTTTCAAGATACAAAGGGCCATAACTCTGGGATTAACAGATGGGGTACAATGCCCTTTGGTATAATAGTAATTTCTTTCATTCTGTGTTACTGTACTTTACAACTACAAATACAGTTGATAAGAACAAACAAAAAGGCGAACACATACGACTAAGTTTTAGTAATTGTATGGGCATTATATGAACAATTGTACATGAATATTAAGTCTAACTTGAAAAATATTGATTGATGCGGATCCATTTTTGTTTCTGTGTTTCAATTTTGTTTTTAATTAGGGCAGTTTCTTTTTCTGTATGCATCCGTGACTTCAAATAATATAAGAATATGTTAAATTGTGGAATACATTACTTTATTCTCATATTGAATATGAATACTTTCATCAAAATGATATTACAATTGATAACTTCAATGCAAATTTAAATTCTGTATTTCCAAGGAAAGTAGTTGTTCTATTTATATCAATGTCAATTTTCATTTGTTTAAGTAACGTTTGTAGTTCTGTCCAAAGAATGTGGCTATACGAACATTCCCAAAACAACGTTTTCTTGACAAACATCACACAGACTGCTGTTTGTTAGTGTACATTTCGTAAGAAACTTATTTGGTGGAATGAGTCTGGATAAGAATATGAATTGAAAGTTACGAAAGTAAGTATCAATTGTTGACTTAAATGGAAGTGTATATATTGTTCTACAGTTTAGGTTTTCTTTTAAATTAAGCATGAATTCCATTTGTTCTATACTGTCATCGATTTTACTTAGTGATTGTAAAGGCATATTGTAGAGAGTGTTGTTTAGCTGTTTAGATTTTTATATTATATCAACAAAGGTTTTCTCTGATATAGTTTATGTATTGATTATTTGCGTATACACTATTGATAAATATTTATTTGGTATAGCAGAAAATAGTGAGTGGAAGTTTAAAAATTCATGAGAGTCAATGTTGTATAAATATTTTAACTCATCAAATGTATAATAAGTATATTTTCGATAGTTGCATAACTGACCGATTGTTTTTATACCATTGTTATACCAGTTTGTCAAAAGGATAGAATTGTTATTTATCTTTATGCATTTATTATTCCATATAACATGTTTACATATTGGAGAACTTTTTGAAACATTATATTGGTTCTTAATTCTTTGCCAGGATGTTAGTACATATTTTAAAAACACATTTTTTTTTCTTTTATTTTGTATTATAGAATCATCTAGATGGCTTTCACATATTAGACAGTTACCGTATTTGTTTTTTTTTTCTAATAGAGTTTTCCATTAACCTTTACTATTTTTATCCAGATATCGTTTTACCCAGCTCGCTTTAATGGCATGTAGAAAACAAAAAATATCCGTAAGTTGAATGCAACCATTTTCGTAATTTTGTGTTGGACGTTTACTTTTAATGATGTCTGGTTTATTGTCCCATATGAATTGAAATATTGTACATTTTAATCCTTCTGTAACTGTTTTAGATGGGTTAGGGAGATCAGAAAATGGGTAAATTAATTTTGGTAGCGCAAATATTTTCATTAATGTGACCTTCCCCATAAGAGTGAGTTTCCTATGTTGCCATTGCTTTAAACAGCATTCATCTTGTTGAAATTTCTGGCACTAAATTGTTGTCCATGTTTAATTTTATGTTGATTATAAAATTTTATATCTAACGTTTTTGCCCCATCAGTTGTCCAAATAAATGTGATTTCTGTGCTGCATTTGATGTTTGAGTTTGTAAGTGACCCGATTCTCGTGATTGCAGATTTTGATGCGTTGAGGTTTAAGCCTGATCGTTGTCTGAAATGTTTAAAAATTTGAAGTAATGTTTCAAATGAATTAGGCGAATCATCATTTTAAAAAGTTGCATTTATTGTTAGCCGTTTCTAATAATGAACACCCACACTCATTACCAATTAACTTTCCTTCACATTGACATTTATGTTCGTCACTGAGTTTAGTTATTAGCACATGAAAGAAATCAGAATTGTCGACTCGTTCATTTGTTTTTTATAAAGTGATTCATGATATGCTGCTTCTGCTTCTAGAATTTATCTTTTTTTCAATTTTTTTTCATTAACAATTAATTTATTAAACGTTTTTTCTCAGCCTTCCTTTTTTAAGTTGGCAAAATATCTAGAATGTTTTTCAATTACTTGTAGTTTTATTGCTTTCGATCATAAAATATATCCATTAACTGTTTTTTTCATAAAGTTGTTCTAATTCATCTTTGTTAGTTTTTATCAGTCAAGTCAGAGGAGTTATTTTTCATTAAAATTCTTCTATATGTTTGATTTATGAAATAAATATTTCTTCGTTGTTTTTGTTGTTTTATTTTTTGATGAACAATAGCTTATTGTTTCATTGCGAATATGACTTTTTATAAGCTCCCACATTGCATTTGGGTTGCAATTTTCGTTTAAGGATGTTATGTCATCTTTACATTATTTAATTCTGTTTTGATATTTAGTGTCTGACAGGATTAAATTGTTAATTCATTTTAAATAGGAAGAACCTTTTCCTGATAATAAGTTGTCTACACCCAATTGTACAAGAGAATGATCTGTTTTATACGCCGGTTTACTTTAGATTGTGATATTGTGTTACATAGGTTTTAAGGTATCAAGAAAACCATCAAGTCTACAAAAAATACGCGATTTACAATTAGAGTGCCAAGTGAACTCGTTTTTTATGGATGCTTTATTCTCCAGATGCCACATACATCATAAGTGTCAATCAAATCGTTTAAATATTTCCTGCATAATAAATTTGTTCTTAAATTGCCATTCTTTTTTCTAGTTCTGCATCTAAGGCAGTATTGAAATCCCTGCCTATGATACCGTTTTGTGTTCGCTGTTCGCAAACAGGAATTCGTTTATTGTTTTTTAATGTATATATCATCTTTTTTTGGCCCGTAATTATTTATCAGGTTGATTGTTATGTTTTGATTTTTGATTTCTGCAGTGATTAATCGTTCGATTATGATTTCATTGAAATTTGATAGTTCTGTATCACTATTTGGGTATAGAAATATTCATACACCTTTGCTGTTGGCTTTGCTGCCACTATAGACAAATCGACTAGGCCAGTCATGCTTACATAGCTAAATATGTTTTTTTGTTAAAGATTTCTCTTGTAACATAAAACAGAGTATTTTAGACCTCGAAGTCATTCGAATACTTTGTTATTTGTCTCTGTATTTCCTAAATCTCTACCATTTAATGTAAATATTGCCGTTTCAATTTGCTCCTCAAAAAGCCCAATTTAGTAAATAGTTTCATTTGATTTTGTTTGTGAGTGTTACTTGCTGCAATGCTACGCATACTCTAAACAAGGTAGGTAATGTAATATATATGTTTGTATAGTGTTATGTAAGTTGTATTTGAAAAACAATTCATGATTTTATTGTATATGTTGTTTGCAATTTGTAGGTTTTTTTTGGCTAGGGCAAAACTATTGACGAAATTTAGACAAAAATATAGCAGGTAATGCATCAACAGGAATATTCTATGTTTGAATACAATTTTTTCCTTCAATCTGTTTTATATTAAAGTATACCAAAATTGAAAACTCATTAAAGAAGAAGGATGAGTATCGATTTAATACACATTTTTTAATGTATTTAATATTTGCCCTGGTTAAGGTGTTTCGTTTCGTTTATCAGTACATGATGTAATAAAATATTTAGAACACTAGTGCTATCAACTTTCTGTATCAAGAATATTAAAAATCGGCAATACACAGAGTTTATATTTGTGGAAAAACAAAAGTGTGTCCATTGTAGTATGTTAAAGATCTTTGATTTTGATAAAGTTATAAAAATATATCTCAATTTGATAAGTGTTTGATATACACTTAAACAATCAATATTAATATTATCATTGGAGATTTTGATATGGTATGATTTGAAATAAAAAATAATACAAAGGTGAAAACAAAAGTATACAACAGGCATGCACTTATTTCGCATATTTCGCATATGAATACCTTTTCTATACGCTTTATTTTATGAAATGCCTAAAATACATGTACCTGTTTTGCAAGTGAAACAAATGCATACAAAAGGCATGCACTTATTTCCCATATAAAATACCAAAGAGTAATTATTAATACATATCTTGATATTTCTGTTTATATATTAATATATTTGTATAGATATAGTTTGTTTTAATGATGCCTATAAAAGTAGATAACAGCACTAAAAATCAGTTTATATATATTCGCACATACATAGTATGTATTATTATTGTTGTACATTAAAGTATACATGGTTTATTTTTATTTTTATTTGTACTGTTGTTTGAATTAGTAAATATTTACATATTTATATTGTCGTCAATGCAAACGATAAATCAAAGTTATTTGTTTTGGGTATAAAGTATCCCAATTAACACATACTATAAACATCTATTAAACAACAACTGTAAAAGGACGTATATGCACATAAACATGTTTCGGGTTATCCTTATGACACTCATAAAGTATCAAAATTAACACATAATATAATCATGTATTTAACTATAAATGTTCAGGATTTCCTTATGGACTCATACATACAACAAGTATAATTACTTTTAAAATACTATTTTAATATAATTTTAATTATATTATACAAAAATAATTGTAAGCAAAAGTAAACACACATCTATACATGTTTCATATAACTTGCCTAAATATATGCATATTTTATTAATATACACATGTATATACCTATCACTCTTAAAAGACGTAAATGCACATACACATGTTTGACGTTTTCCTCATGGACTCATACAGTCTCTAAATTAACACATACAATAAACAAGTATTTAACTATACAATTACGTATATGGTCATAAAACACTTTTCGGGTTTTCCTTATGGACTCATACATACAACAAGCGTTACTACTATAATACTATTATAATATAATATATTTATATTACACACAAATAATTGTTAACCAATGTATGCATACCTCTATACATGTTTCATTTAATTTATCTTAATATGTGCATATTTCATTAAAGGAATAGCCATTTTGATTCCCGAATATATACACTTATACAAGGACGCGCATATATATCTACATAAACACATATACATATATTCACACATACATATATATACATACATGTACACATATACATACATATATATATACACGTCAATACTTACTCATTCACATATACATATTTGCACATTATTGACATGCATGCACCTACATACACATCCAATCTTAAACATATTATGCAATATTTCGCACATGAAAACATGAAAAAAAATTATGCTATGTGTTTCAGTCATTAGTGTTTAAAAGCTGACATTTGTAATATATTGTGAACACGCAGCATATGTTCGCACGAATTACTTTGGTGTGTATTCGTATGGTAAATAAAATACCCGTATTGTCAATGAATTACACGTGCAGCGTTTTACATGTGCTAAAAAGCCAAATAGTTATCGCAAATACTCATTGAACACATTGAACCCACAAACAAACCATTTACAAATTAACTGCGGTTCGACAATATTAAGTACGTGATGAAACATTAATAAATTCTTTAAAATATGAAGCATTATTCCTGATATTGTTTATGAATTAAAAAAAAAGGAAGAAGCAAATTACCGTGTATTTCATAGTACACCCATTCCAGACATCGCTAACTAGATTGCGACACGCTTGTTGGGCCAAGAACTCCATGTTTCTTGATTCTATTGCCAAATCGAGGCATGATTTCTTATTCCAAAAAGGTATGACCATTGACAGAGTGGCGTATGCGGCATATTCCTGATTCTGGTAGCATTCGTTGAGAATTTCTTTAGCCACAGCAGACCACTCGCTTAATGAATAAGTGTATAAAAATACGAATGCATTACGTATAATTGATATACAATGTTTTACTTATTGCTACTCTTAACCATGAAAACAAAATTTTAATCTCTATTAATATAGAGTTGTTATTGCGCTCTTTGTTTTGAAAATGCTATCGTATAAAAATGTTCATTTAAACTTAGGTTTATGCAACACACATTCAGTTTAATATTATTTACAAGCGAAATAAGACAAATCGCATCCGTATACACTCGGAACGTAGAGTATGTATTGCTACATCATAAAGCTGTACACCTTTAATTCGTAAAACGCTACCTTGATGATGTTATCTAGTACTCAAAATTTAGATACTGCACATTTTGTCACTATAAATGAACAAAAACCAGCTTATGATTCCAACGCCGATGCATACTATCATCAGCCGTCGGACTAGACCTACAAATGTTGCCAGTGGAAATTCGTTGCCACAACGCTGCCCGACGGTTGACGATATGTTTCCATATGTTTGGATCGTTTTCATTCGTTAACATAACAGTACATGAAAAGCAAAAACTGCGTTCCAACTAGCAACAGAAGCGATTTATATTGTATTTATACATAAGTACGTATATAAAGACGGTAGACCAATAACGGATTTATGCCTTCAAATACATTTGCAAATGTATCGTGTTACAATCAACATACATATATTTAAATAAATTTAATAGTACAGCTGACATTGCTTAAAAGCATGTTACCTGTAATATTAAATAACATTTGATTTCGTAATATGTTCAGTACGACTCGTGTCGGAAAACTTCATCACGGCTGCGCCTTGGTATTTTCAGAGCGCATTTTCATCTATAACTTTAGCGATATAAATTGTTGTCCATAAAAACCTGAAAGAAACTAGATAGTATATTTTGTCTGAGAAATGACGTCACACTAGATACGTCATAAATTGCGTCATCAAGTAAATGAAACTGATAAATACGGAGAGCTGGTTCGGTAATATGTTTTAAAGAAGAAAAAAGGATGATATATAATATAACGATAACATTGACGATGCGTCCCAATAAATTTGAAAGGTCAAATATTAGAACACGTTAACATGTTAATCGGCGCGTAGGAAAACATACTTACGGTTATATCACGGTCACGTGATGTACTGCCGGAAATAAACTCGCTTATGCGACCCTGCTTTATTTGGTCAATGTTTGCAAATATATATATATATATATATATATATATATATATATATATATATATATATATATATATACGAAGCGAAGCGAAAAATATATATTTCCTCATTTAGTGAATACTCATTAAGTCCAATAGATGAAACAACATGAATGTCTTATTAAGATAAAGTTGAGCGTCCTCCCATTATTTTGACTGTCGGTAAAAAGTTGTTCTTTTAGTTTTGCGCTTAGAGTAGAACCCTCTCTGAATATTGCTAGCGAGATCATTTGTTTACAATATTAAACGTATTTGTAACCACACAAAATAGGAATGACGAGCACAATCAGATGTGCGACCAGATATAATAATGTCAACATTGTCTCAAGTTACAATACATACTGAACATTCCGACTGTTGAAATCGGTGCTGGATTGAATGTGTGTGTTGTTTCCCACGTAAATTTAAAGCCGCCCGAGTTGATATATCTAAAACAAAATCGGGTATCTTAACTGACCAGAATTGATCAGTATTCGTAAGATACATTATGCACGCTTCGGGTCAAGTGACTGCCAATTTCACGTGATTTCTACTGCATCGGATTTCAAAAGAAAGAAGAACTACTAAATAACACAAGCAATTTTCGAACGATTTAGGTCTACTAATAGCCCTAGCAAAGGGATTATAAAACATGTTTTTGTCTTAATGGAACGAAGGATCATTGTGTTATGAATATAATGTCGTAAAAAGTCAGAATGCAAGCTGATTGCATAAACACGATTTCCCAGATCAGAGCGAACGCAATAATTTGTTGATTGAAAACAAAAGGATTTTTTATCAAGCTTAATGAAAGTTTATTGACATTTGTCGAGTAATATGCATATATATTGACAAAAAATCAAGCTGCAAAAACATTACGCGGCTATGTCCTGTCTGTTTGCTTGTCACATTGTAAACGAGTAATGGCATGATTATTCATCATTTATGCAAATGGCGTTGTAAACAATGATGCAATGGTCACCTGGTTTTACATGTGACCCGCGTGTGTTGGAATTTAGATTTTTCTGTGCATTTACAAAAATTCAAAAGCCCGATCTTTGTACTTTGGGTATTTCTTGACCGATTTCGACCAAATTGTTTTCCCATCTGTTATAAATACAAACACATTTTGACTCATGATCACTTTTTTGCGACACAAAACCGAAATGGGCAAATATACCAACATCATGTCAGGCGGCTTTAAAAGATCATATATGTTTCCTCTGCATTATTTTTTCATTTGTCATACATAAAAGATATGTTGTAAACGTTTAGATCTGCTCTTTTAATGTTGTTTCATATACATGTGTGGAGAACCGTTTAACTGTGGAGAAACTAAGAAGAAATCCTACCTCATATTTTTCTTCATTTCAGAAATTAGAACTCTATCGTCGGTTTGCTGTTTCACCTCCTTGCAGAATTCATGTGCAATTAGGGCCATGCAGAGTGGATGCTGAACATAAGTGAAACAGAAATCATAAAATAAAAGTAACATAACAACCAAAATATCCATAAGCATTTCATTCGATAGAAAGTATCGATGTCCGGTGAATATATAACCATCTTGAAGCACTTTATTTTACAGACGGTTGATAGTGATATTAACGCACGCAGTATAAAATAATCACACATTGGAGAGTTTTTACCGATAAATGCTTATCGTTAGCTTCCTTTGTATAATGATATGGACTTGCAAATGTTGATATTTTGCTCAATAGTAGGAATATCAATTCGTTTCGAATATGCAATCGGTTTATAAACCTCACTTGAAAATCCGCTAAATAGTGTTGCTTATAACGATAGTTGCACAAAGATAATTACCGAATTTTAGGTTCCATAAACAAGAAGTATCGTTGAAAACGATGAATGCTCACCTTATCTTCATAATAAAGTAAACAGGTATTAATAATAATAAATGACAATGATAGTATACACTCTCTCTTCTTTAAAATGGAACTCCAACCCAAATAACACTATGGTCACTACAGTACACTGACTGAATATTAGTCATGACTTTATCCTGTCTGTTGTAAAATACCATATCCAAAACACTACCTGTCTTTAACGTTGGACTTTGAATCAGGTTTCGAAATGTAGAAAACTTCTGACCATTTAGGACTACCTTGTTGATGTCTCCCAGCATAAATATCCTATCATTATCCGGAATGACCCCAATAACCTCAAACCCCATCAAAAGGTAGAGGACCATGCAAGGTACCTACATTCCAAATATATATGAGATCGGTCAATTATGAAAGGCGCTATGAGAAACTGTAATCAAAGTTTGACCTTGAGAAAATCTATTATTAGCCTCGGTGACCTTGACACCAGTTACCTCAAACCTCATCAAAATGTAGAGGTCTATGCAAGGTACCTACATGCCAAATATGTAAGAGATCGGTAAAATATTGAAGGCGGTATGAGAGACTGTAACAAAAGTGTGACGGAAGAAAGGAAGTAAGGAAGGACACTAGCCTCGGTGACCTTGACCTTGACACCATTGATCTCAAACCTCATCAAACGGTAGAGGTCCATGCAAGGTACTTACATGTCAAATATGAAAAAGAGCGGTAAACTATTGAAGGCGCTATGAGAAACTGTAACAAAAAAGTGACGGAAGGAAGGAAGGACACACTGACAACTAAATGCTCTACACATAATTTTTGGGAAGCATTATAAGACACGTGTCATTAGAACACAGATGTCGCCATATTCAACATTTTTATGTACATACATGTCCAAAAAATAAAGCCAACTGCCAAAGTACCCTAGTGTCGATGCCAATAAAGCTTCACCACTATGGCGTCAAAGTTTTTTGAGTGTTTTGAGTTTTACTTCCAGTTTCGTAAGATCACATGATTAACAGCAAGTTTAAGCACATGTAGAAATAGTATTTTATGTTTCATATATTACTTCATATGCGAAACAATAAAACACATGTTTTTATTTTCCTCAACAAGACAATAAATCCTGTTTAATTTGTTCAAAGAATTATAAAAGTTATAATCAAATTATTTACTTGACCATATGAGCAGTTAAAAAAAAGAACACACATTATTTATAACTAACACAAAAAACCACAAGCATTGCTTAATCAAGACTTGGTTTTAAAACAAAACATGCTTTGCACGTAAACAAATAACTTCCAATGAATCACTTATATCACACGTATGAATTACAGCTCAATAATCAAACATGTGTATATGGCTCATGACCATTTGTTAAATTGGAATATACATTCGTAAGTTACATTTGTGATTTGTTTTCTTTAAAGTCTGGAGAAACAATGAGTTACGTTATAATAGGATAAACTCATTTCATGTCATATCTGTCTGTCAACCCGAATATTTCGATTTATAATAATATGAGTGTTCTCAATACAGGCAGAATAAATATTGATGGAACTTTGTATATTTATAAAGGGTAATATGAGCTTTTCCGTCACCTCTGTTTCAAATGGAGTTTCAATATATGGTTACCGCATACCAATAATACCATATCTTACGAGAATCTAGCTACACACAATATATATTATTTCGCCTATCAGTCTAATCCTATAGTTTTCTCTATAAACTATACAGCGTTGAAGAGCATGCTTTACGATTCACAGCATTGTTAAAGAATTTGTTTTGATTTTCATCCTACGTTCAAAACAAATTCCAGATATATATCGGAAAACATTCGATAGAAAAACAACGAATCCCATGGGGGAAAACTCCTATTTGAAAAGCTATTTGGAAGACAATAAAAATAATTAAGAAATTGAGATATTATATAAAAACCCTCAATAAGTCATAAAGAAGCATGGAATCATAAACTTTATCTAAACTATGAATCTCTTAAAGAAAAGGGTAATTAAGTTTGCGAAATGTCTGGTTAACAAAGTTTTTCCGGTGGTCGTTGATGGCTGGATTGTGCATTTCATTTTATATTTGCTGACAATACACAAACATAGTTATATATGAATTAAAAGTTCAAATATTCTCAGCTTGTTCTGACCTTCTTGAACTAAATTAACGAAAAAAGCTTACTTGAAGATATAAAATCTTCTTATTCGAATAATCCGTGCACATGCTTAATGCATTAAATATATAACATAAACTTTTATATTTATCATTAAAGTACTTTCAATGTAAAATGAACTTCTCGTGTACAATATTATTGCCGGCGAGCCTTACAGATAATGGGCAATATGAAGGCCATTCACATTTTTAATTTTATTGGGCATTGTACTTTAATTGCAATACTTTATTTGTTTCAATGCTGACCAAGTCGTGAAGTAATTCGATTGTGTTCAATAAAACATTGAATTAAAGAATTAAAGACTGATTTCTTTCCTCAACGTGAAAATTTATGGTATGCACTTTTTGCTAACACAATTACGTGAAATTGTTTGAAAAAGATTGTCTGTATATATTCATTTTCCCGCTTACATGCGTTGTAATGATGATTATCGTGCCCTCGACCCCCTCCCCCTAAAAAATCAAAACAAAACAACAACAACAAAAACACACAAATTAAATACAAGGAAAATATCAATTAAAAAAACAAGAACAACATTAAAATAAAAAAGCAACAAATGTTTAAACAATCAAAAATAGCGAATACTGTGAAACCATTATCAGTCGACAAACATTAATTTTCGTATATTTCGTCAGTAAACAGATTAACGAATTTAAGTTCCAAACGAACAATTACGACCAATGTTTAAACAACATTAAGACTAAATATACTACGTAATTCATGCATACTTGCTGCGTCTGTTTCGCAATCAAAATAAACAGTTGAAGGGGAGTTCATTATACTGTATACTGTACTGACACGCTACATTTCCTGCTCATCGTTCATGCTAATTTATTACCATGTTGTGTTGGCATTCGCACATACATTCATATTAAACTCTACCGAAAAGATACCTATATACATAACACTTGTGTTGTGTGCATTTATATCCGATGATCAAATATAATTACAACTTTAATTTAAAATAATAGTTATGACCATTTATGACGATACATGTGTGTATAAATTTCATAAACGTTCACTATATGAACATTCGGCGGTGCAATAATATGTTCAACACTTGGTTACATTGTCGGAATACGAAGTAATATATACTTCACACTGTAAGTATTAATGTATTAAACAAATGTTCTTGCTTAAAGTACTTGCTTTAATTGAATTGTTTGCATACATTTTTACACTCTACGTTTGAACATTTTCAATGCGTTTTTTTAACAAAGATCTATCAGTAATATTGTTTATTAATGGATTTATGGTTGTATTGCCCCTGTGTTCAGCACCAACCCATTATCTCGTTATAACCAGATACTGCACCGAAAAATACTAAATAACTACAAGGCGTGCTAAATAACAGATGGCAGATAACTGGTCATTAAACACAATGAATGTTACTTCCATGTCTTCAGGTGGTAGTTGTATTGTGTTGTCATTTCTAGGACTTATTTCGCTCAAAAACTTATTGAAAGTATTTTTTCCAAACAGATGGTCAGAAACTAAATACTGTTTCGATATTTGTAAGTTTAATCATAATGATAAAGTAAATGCAGGTCATTCGCCCCACGGACAATCGTTCCAACAGCAATGCTGACACAGGCTGACATTTGTTCGTACGTTGTTTCGACCACCCGAAAATTCCTTCCGACATTATTTTGACAATCCGAACAATGGTTCCGACATTATTTTGAAAGCCCGTACATTTTTTCCTACGTTATTTTGACAGCGGAGATTCGTTTCGTTGTATTATATTGACTGCTCGATTTTGGTTCCTACAATAATGCTATCCGTGTAATTATTATCACATTTTATCCAAATGAAAATGAAACCCTGGGCAAATGTTAAACCTGTATTTTAAATGTGTCATTATTAAAATAATGTGTTATTTTTCATTTTATATGTTATTTTTATACAGTTAAAAGAATTTTTCCCAAGCTTGAGCATGATAACGTTACCAATTATTCGAGTTATTCGACTTATACTGAGATTGGTAATTTGCGGAATTGCCATTGTAATGTAGACTTCGACGTGTGTTTATTGGCGTACTAGTTACCCTCAAAACATAGCACAGGCTGACCGTGTTTGTTCGTTTGTTTTTGTAAGTAAATTTTAAGGCGTGGTCTATTACTTTGTAGACATGTACGTACTGTTTAAACAGTTTTGGTATTGCCTTCAATTGTATGAAACAATCACCGTGTGTAAACATAATGTTGGAACGATTTTCCAAGGCGTAAACATAATGTTGAAACGAATATCCGATGATCAAAATAATTTTGAACGATTGTCTGAGATATCAACATAATGAATGAAACAGTGTAGTACACGTATATACGATTGTCAGCCTCGTCAAAATTAGCGTTGAAGCGATTGTCCATGGAAACGAAGGTCTGGATACCTCATAAAGTGCTTAACACCTATACATTTTTAATTTGTGAACGGAACAACATAATACAAACATGCCTTTTCGTTTACAAAGCGGGTTAAAATAATGTTTCCAAAAAACAAACACAAGAGATTTGGGATATAAAATATACAAATACCTTTGAGAATTAAAGTTAAATAATACTATGTATGGTATTATACGGCTAATGTGTATCTATGTGTTGTGCAATTATCTGTAATTAGTATTTAGACTACCTTTACTTTGATGTTGATGGGTAACTCGTATTTCTGTTGTATTTCTAAGATGAAATAAAAATATACATGTACACTTCACTAAACACATGACGGTATGCATATATTTGACGTTTTTGTAACCAGTGTAAGTGCTCACGAAAATCCCGAATGTAAACAATAATAATCAACGGGTATAATAATCAAATATATTCTCCGCCAAAGATGGTTACACGTTCAGCCTCGTTTTGAAATGCGACGTGTCCGCGTCAAGTGATATTTTAAAATAGGAACAGTGGTAGTATTATGAAACTGGTCTATCGGCAGCTGTATCACAAAGTTTAATAGAACATATTAATATGTTGTAATCGGATCCCGACTTGGAATACATTTTGCATTTAGCTTAATGCGTCGGGATTGAGAAACTGATGAAGTACGAATGTCTACGTTTAATGTCAGGAATATAGATATAATATATTTTTCGAATATCAAAAATTGTGTTCTCAAGAAATAAAAACGCATTTGTCTTTATCTTTATCTTTGTCAACGGTTTCCTACGTATAGAGATAAATGCGATGGATGTTTTTATGTGCCGATAATGTGAACTTGAAAACACAAAAAAATCTAAATTTTGCTTTTATATATACTATCAAATAAACCTTATGTTTACCTTCGTTTTAGTCAATAGTTTTTTCGCCATGTCGTGTTTCCGCAACAGTAAAGTCCATAAACACATGTACTCCCAGAACGGACACATGCGAAACACGTATGGATAATCATCGTCAGTATCTAGCTGTTGTATAGGGCACTTCCACCAACTATTAACTGCATAGCCTTAAAGTAAATTACAAAATCAATCTAAAATTGTAATTAATATTATTTAGAACAATCTTTATTTATTCTTAAACTAGTGATTATCGTTTGAAATCAGTATCGTTTGCGTTCGTTTTTAAAATGCATGAAAACTACATTTGTTTCAACCGTTTGTTTTCAACACGAGGTCAGTGCTAAACTTGACACCAAATAGTGGTTATAGAACATATTTCTGTGGGGGTTAATGATATGATGACGTAAAGTGTATTATGCAAATACACTTACACGAGATTTTACGTACAACGAATAAGTACCGATCAATAAAGACAAGTAATAATGGTTTGGTTTCAATAAATAACGTCATAGAAAAAATATAGGTTACTATTGTTTCCAGCGCGCATGGGCTTGGTTAGAACAAGTATTTTTAGAGACCACTAAACAATTTTAGACACCAAATATTAAACCTCTGACATCGACGTATCAGACAATTAGTGTTATAAATGGATATGCTATATAAATCACGTACCATTTTTGGATGGTAAGTTTTTTTAACAAACATTGTTCAAGACCTCTATTTTCTGTTCCCTACCAAATAGCAAATGTTTTGACTTACGTTTTCAGATATTGTTTAAGTTATTTACTATTCAGACATTTTAATATAAATCCTGTGATCTCTGACATTTTACTTTAAAGCAAACAAATTATCTTCAGAAACAATAGTAGGAACGCAAGTGTTATTGTTCTTATCCACCTTTATCTATAAACATAAAATGATCATAACATGCATCACCGCATTGGAATCTTCAGTGCCTTTGAATGCGTTTTAACACATTTTACAAAAGCGAATAATGTTTAAATCGTTTTGCATGTAAAACTTTATAGTGTAATTAATGTTCCTTTTAAAGCTCTTATTTTAAAGTCCATATTAATTCGTGAAAACAAAATCATAGCTTAAACAATTTAAATTTTGTTTTAACATTAGTAAGATATACCGGGCAAACCAACTAACATTCTTCTGGAAAATACCAATAAGTATGAGCTTATGAGATTAATGACATACCCGTAGCGAGAGGGGGCTCTGTTGGGTGCGTTTGCACCAAACATTCATAGACGAGTACAAAAATTGTGTTCTATAAGTTGCACCCAACTGTATTCGACGCAAAAACGGTACTTATCTTTTCCCGGAATCTAGTGAGTATTCGTTTTTAAGCGTTAAAATAATGTTGAATCCAATAGGCTACCGACAGGTTACCATATAGTTAATTTCTCAATGAAGTCATTATCAATATAGTGCGTGATTTTCATTTAGAATTTTTAACCGTAGAATTGTTGAAATCAACGGAAGTTTTGACCGCAAAATGTTAGAAGATGATAGATCCCGTTTCTGAAAAAGATCGAAGGTAGGTTAGCTGAAAAAGTTAACTAAGAATTAATGTTGTTTTAATTCATAGATTTAAAGTTCAGTGACGATTTTCATTTCAGTTTTTTTAAGTGTTTTCTAGTTTAATGAAATGTACCATGTTCAATAGTATTTGTTTCATTTAATTAGAAAACATTATACCGTATATCCACTGAGTCAACTTTAAACTGTCTCACAGCTATGACAACTATAACTGTTAATAAAAGTTATCTGATTGTGGATGCTAACATGTTCATGAGTTACTCCCACTTGATATACATTTGCCATATAAATAAAGTATGCAGACACCCAGATCAATCTTTTTTTTTCATATATATATTTTCACCACCATATACATCTGAGTTGGGTAAGTATTTAACTTGTTTATTCTTTGTTTGTTAAATATTAAAGTTTACGTTTAGAAATGATAAGATATTTTCTCAAAGATCATGACAAGAAATAATCATAAGACATACAGTAGACTGTATTCATCACAGAAATTACCTGCAATTCAAATAAAGCAAAAATATTGTGTGTGATAATTTCAAACCATTATCTGAAACCTTAATTGAATTTAATATTCGAAGAAAGGACTGCTTATTAATTTTTTCAAGACTTGAGTAGTTTTCGAATGGTAGTAGTAAGCGGACAGTTTTCTTTACTTTCATTAACTTTTGAATTAACTAGTTTGAAACAATTAAACAAATGAAGCTTGTTTTCTGCTAATGAATTGCTTTGTCTGTCTTAAAGATCATATTTGATGCTTATTCTAAACGTTTTGTTTGGTATATTTTTATAGGTATTGTAAAACTACAGAACTACATCAGTACAGAATATTGAATGACACACAGTCTTGGAAACGTTAGGGCTACATCTGAAATAGTGCATTAACTATGATTGCATAGTAAGATGTATTATTATTTAAAGCGTAACTATGATGATTCATTGTCAGTTATTATAGAGACGGTCAACAATAAATGTATCAAACATAGTTATATCAAACTATTATACTTATTAATGAGAATATAAGCCGTCTCTGAATTTATTTTGCGAATTATTTATGAATTATGCACAATAAATCTTATAATAACATATAAGCTTAAAATACATTTTCACTCATTTATAAGTTGACTGTTAAATATGCACCTATGGTGCATATATAATTATCGATGACTGCTATTCCCTACTTGTTTTGTCCTGGTTTGTATTTGTGTAATGAGTTCAGTAAATAAAATAAAATGAAATTATTATTATTACGTTTGTAATATTTATAATACTTGACATGAAGTTTGCATTTACTAATACAGTTACAAGTAAAATAGTTATTTTATATAAAAATGCAAAAATATTATTCACGGACACACCTTTCAAATGATTTTTGTTAACGTGTGTTAAGGTCATGTAGTGTAACAAAATGACATTGTTTTGGACCGGTATTAGGTAAAAATGAGCAGCATTTCCAAAATCGATTTTATCATACATACTAAGATATTGACTATGTCGGTTTATAAGTATTTGAGATCGAATTTGATATGACCAGCAATAGAATACTCGAGTCTGAGTAACTCGTCGGCAGACACAACGGCTCCCGAAGCGCATGCCACAGCAAGTACTGCGTGCGAATTCCCATTTAATTCAGAGCCATAGCGAGAAGCGCGTCCATCCGCTCCCATTGCCCATGTGGTATGTGTTTACCCGCATAATTATAGTCACTGAAATTGCTTTTGTATACCACATAAAACACTGATTTTTTTTTAGTTTACCAATGCTTAATGACATCTATTCTGCTCCGCATACAGAACTTTCCACAATGTTATAATTAAGTCAAACTTGACACTAGGAAATGTGGCCTACTCTTAGACAGTCGTGATAATGTTTGATGTTAATTAACTGTGACGGATCTTGAGCATAATGGGCGAATAAGTCAATCTTTTTTCTTCAACGTCCTGGTAAATATTGTTTAGGACTTTACGACCAAAGGGCTAGTATTTTGTGGTTTTATGGTCTCCATGAAACCTTAATTGCTATATTTTTCTGAAAAAAAAATAACTTATTGGTTAAAAATAGTTTTAAAACAGTAACATTTATACAATTTTGATTTCTGTTTAGAATTGATGAAGATAAGAAAAGACCCAGTTTTGTTAATCTGTGTTTGTTGTACAATACACTATTAGCACGTTTAGAGCATTGCTTGGCTTCTGGTAATATAATTGTAGCACACAAACAATTGTTTTGAAAAAAATGCAAATATTTATTTTAATTTGCTTGATTTATGAATGGTGGAGGTTTGGAATGGTAAAATACACCAATTTTAGTAAGATTCTAAGATTCCAAAAAATAATGATATATCATACCGTTCATATTGTTGATTTTGCATTCTATGAAGTTGCTGTTGCATATGTAAACCAAGTGTGTGCACGCATACTAATTTCGGGTTAAACACCGAAAACAATAATGTATTTCCGTGATTGATCGAACAAGGTGATTATTAAAAACGGTAGGGGGAATACATGTATGTTATACCATATTCACGTCGATCAGTCACTGCGTATGGTCAATGAAAGTGAAATTTCATATAAAAACACCCTAAAACTTCAGTCTCAAATAATCACACTCGTACGAAGTAAATCTAAAAATGGTACACGTAAAAACAGCAACCAATATGAACACATTAACGTAGTGTTATTATTTTTCAATATTTTCTACAAAACATATTCATATTATAATATTCGTCTTCTAATTACTTTCTGCTTTCTGTCATTCAACTATGATTAACTAGATCTTATCAGAGTCAATTGGTGAAGATACGTTAATACATTCATCCATAAATTTGAACGATGAGAATTTGCACACTTTTATACACTATGAAAGCCGGCTTCTTCTTATCTACTGGTACCAAATTTTCTCAGTTCATTAGCATAACTTTTAACATGCGTTATATTACTCCGAAATTTTCTTTTATACCTTATGATAAACTATGACATTTCTGCAGTGAAATAACAGCAGTAAAAATAAACAAATTGTTCTTTTCACCGATGAAAAGAACACATTTTCGGAACTCCTTTTTCTATGTTTAGATTATCATAAATAATTGTATGTATATTTTCAATGATCACGAGTGAATTAAAATCGACATTCCATCGAATCCAACACATTTTGTTTTTATTTTATGCTTTTTCATCGTTTATTTACATTGTAACAAAGTTTAACTGGAGATTTTCGGTGGTATAATGACATCATTTCGTCAGCCTAATGACGTCATTTTGTGTTTCGAAATGTATTGAGGCACGCCACGGGAGAAACTCCGAGAAAGGGTTATTTTTCAGCGAAAGGGAAACAGCTGTTAATCATTTTCTTGAAAAAAGGGCATACAAAAAGAAATTGTGTTCATGTCAGTGTAAGACCGTTTGTTATTTCACTCGTTATCATAGAACACACAATATTTTCTATGATCACTGGTGAAATAACAAACGATCTTACACTGACACGAACACATATCCTCTATATCTTCTTTTGCTAAATTACACTCTATGTATATTTGACAATCTGCCTAGTGCCCAGCCCATATCTACCTCTCTTCGTTGGTAACTGCCGATGACCAGACGATAATTGATAGTCAAGCATGTTCAGTCTTTCATCCAAGACACTCATTGAATGTAACTTTTCTACACCTCACGAACAGACCCTATTTAACTAACGAAGCTACGTCCCGCAACAGCTTCTAGTCTTATTGCAACTTCCTTAAGTCTTAAACTTACCACCTGCTTATTTTTCTTACTACGTAACAAACAACTGCTGATGGATGTAAACTAACCGTTTTATGCCGAATACCTACATTATTCCTTTACAATTTCGCGTATTATCAATACAGTAGTGTTGCAAGCTGAGTATTTAATTGAATTTTAGCAGAACGTCCAACCGATAGAAGATAGAAAAAACACACCGCAATAGCCTCCAGCGTTTTTCAAATTTTTCTCAAAGTGTTGTTTGAAGTTCTTATTTTAAGCAGTTGTTTAAAATTAGTAGGTTTGTTTGTATTGTAAAGCTTAAATGTGTAACCTAGTCAATACAAAAATATTGTCTTAACTAAACGATTCTAAACGTTTAGGAAATGTTTGCTTAGAGTCGTCATTTTGCGTGTTTTAATGCGATGTGGCAAATAATACTATTGAAGTATTCTCCATTTGTGTGTGCAATCGACGTGATACATTAATTGATAATTCAGACTATTACTAATGTTACACGATATGAATCACATTATTATAACTTGCCCGGCAAGAAGTTTAATTCAGACTCAAAAAAAAGCGCATAGCTAAACGTGTTTGTTTGTTTTTGTGTTTTAATTGGTCGATTACAATGAGGTGTGCCGTATTGGTAGCTTTGAAAGATTCCTCTTTTAAACACGTCCTTGTGGCATTTTATACAAATAAACATACACAATACTTATTTTACGCTAAAGTTTTACCTAATTTCCTTCCTACAAGTGGGCGCCCTGCCATTTTCTCAATAACCTGGATAACTGTTTTCAAGTCCTGCAAACATATTTAATTGAATCATAACATCATTTTTTACTTAACTCTGGACATTTTTCATGAAGTTTACGATAGCTTAACACAATTTAATACATTTACATACATTTTAAATTGTACGATTCACATAGTCCTTGAGGTTAGATTATGATTTCAGAAATGGTACACGACGGCATTGAAATGAGTGTAAACTAATTAATGGGTAACTACAAAACATTACGTGTCGTGATAACATTCAATAAATCCGTAAACATGCAACCAAAAGACATAATATATAAAGTAATGAAAAAGTTAGTATCTAAAATACTAATGCCGCTTTTCAAAGTACACTTGAATGATGAATGAAGAAGTTTGCTATTAAGAAGTCGCATCTGGTGTGCATACCGTTATTTATATTTACAACTTAATATATCCTTACTGAACCAATATTATAATTCCATTTCAGAGTACACGTTACTTGAAAAGAAGTCGATTTGGAATTTACTTATTCCCAGAAGTAATTTTATATTTGTATACAAAGGTAAGGAACACAGACAATTTTATATAGCTATGTATGATGTGTATCGTAAATATCCTAACCGAGCGACATTGTAGAAAACAAGCTCTATATATTTGACTAAGCACAAACAACTTTTAGTGTACGTCATTCGAAATATTCATGAACATCTTTTCACAATATGTTAAAATGGCCCTATTTCACCACGAAAACAAGCCAACGATTCGCTAATATTTATCACATTTATTGAATCGGGAAGACTCGTGATAGTCTACGATTCAGTTACAACACTGGTACGATTGAGTTACGACGAATCGTGGGGTTCGGTTGAACTCTTGCGAATAGGGTCGCGACTTCACTACGATGTGTAAGAATCTGCTGCGACTGTACTACGAACGATGCAGATCGGTCACGACTAAGCTAGTACCTCACCGAACGCACCCATGAATAAGGCGCCAATATCTATCATATATACCGAAAATCGTCACGGTTTCGTTACGTTACTAAATCGCGAGAATCTAAGCGGTCTCGCAACTCACTCGGGGTGAACCCGTGAGAGTCTTGACAAAGTCGTAGCTTATATATAGACAAATAATGTGATCACCCATTTCCCGATCGAGTCTAGAATTACCTACGATTCCATTACGACGCACAAGAACGCACTACGACGCTGTTGCGAGTCAATTAAATTAAGTCTTAGAGGTCCTGGCAAAATTTTCAACACGTTTAAATTCTGGCCACAATTTTTCGTGAGCTCACGAGTTGCAGGAATCAGTTACGACCGACCACGGCTAGCTACAAATAATTTTGGACCTTCGCCGATTGAGAAACGAATGTTCTCGACCTCAAAATATTGGAAATCGGGACAAATCGTGGGGAATCGGGTCGTTTTGGAATTCCCATATTACGTGTCGACTGATAATGTGTGTGTGTGTGTAAGTGGATCGAATCAAACTTCAATGGATAGTTATAGAGAATTTTTTATTTATGCTTTCATTAGGAGGTATACCAATATAATAAGACAGTACTGTGGTGTTCTGGAAAGTACCTGTGAGCGCTATGGACAGATACAATACACAAATGCAAACTTCAATCGTACGATACAAGTCAGTAGAACACCATAGTGATTTCATATTCAATATCAATACTAAATCGGATCAGTAATTATACATCGATTCGTTCTATAATAAAACGCATCCCCATAAACGAACCAGTACCATCACCAAGAACGTCATCAATGTTTTTAAAAGAATGTTTAAGATAAATTATGTTTTAGTTGGCCAGTAGATAAATTTACACAAAAAACTTAGAATGTTTTTAATATTAGCCACTCGAGCATGGTCGTGGGCACTGATGCATTATAATTTGGCGCATTTGTTGTCTTAATCGTACGATGTTAAATCAGTGTTTACGGGAACATTTATCCCTAAAGATCATCTATATTGTTTTCGAATATACGGTCGACTTTCTGGTAGGATGAATACTAGTATATACATGAAATATGACATTTTGACCGTATAGATTTTCAATTAATGCGATAGTTTTATATTTACAACAAGGAACCATATCCCTTTTTATCAACTATAGTTGCTTTTTGGTATTGATGGTCAACAATGGGAAAACACTTAAACAGTACTAAACATCAAATAAGTGCACTAAGACAGTACTTAACTACAAGTAAGTTCAACATGGCTGAAGGTATTATTATATATCATACTTCTTTAACGTTATCATCATTTACCAACCCTACATGTATATTTATATAATTATTTACAAAGAATAAAAATAACATACAGCCATAATGTTTATACAAGTGTAGTCTTGGCTCAACAATTATATATTTTCCTATTAAACACTCTTCAAGTTTTAAGTATATAAAAAAAAATTCCCTAACATATGTAGTGTGTACTAAATACATTTTTACATAAGAAATTAGGTACAGATTAATGTAATTATTATTTCAATTATGAAATTATGCCTGACAGTATGTGGTAACTATGTACTCACATCCTCAAGAAACACGAATACATATGTATTTATTGTTTATATAAATTGACCTTTGTTCGGAATGATGTATGTGTTTGTAGTTACATGTATGTAAATGACGACGAGCTTTACCTGTTTAAGTCTGATTGAACTATTATGTTTATTCAGACACATGAGAACGATCTTAAAAGACGTTTAATATTGAAATGTACATTGACCACAGTCGTATGAAGAAGAGTTTTACAAGATAATTTGAATATAAGTAGTTCAACAAGGTTTCGACAAGAGTCATACTTAAGGTTTTAGAGTAGAAATAAGTTTTTTTTCGTAAGATGTGAACATATGACCTAGTTTTTGGATCCGAATGACCCAGTTTCATAAGCATTATGTTTCAATCTTGACGTATCCACACATGTGGCTTCTAAAGTGGCAACAAGTTTCACGACATTTTTTACCTGGTGATCTAGTTTTCCCGACATAGACAATAAACATTATGTTTCGTTATGATTGGACGATGAATACAACGTCGCACACCTCACACCGTAAACTTGATACCAGATTCCGCACCACAAAGAATGCTCGACAAAGGCTGATCACCATTGCTATTAACGAGCACTTTAATTTCCGATGAGCCAGGTTTATTTTATGGCGATTGCATCAAATGTCCGAGGCTTATATAAACGCTCTCGAATCAGTTTTCTAGGTTAAATTAGTTATTAACGTCTTTGGGTGAGATTCCCTTGCGGGAATCAAAACCCTGATCCTCGGCTGAATGGCGGTCAAAACCACTGCGTTACGGGGTAGGGGAGCTAAATAAGTCAACAATTTATTCCGGTCAATAACCTTTAATGAACAAACTGATCGTGTTCGAGATCTTGCTTTGTGTTTATTTAATTTTTTGACAAATGTATGATTTTGGTCAAAGTCACAGTTACTACAACTTTGTTCATTACATCTTGCGTTGGGAAGAGGGTATCACACAGATTTTTGGTATTAAGCGAACTAACATGAAAAGATTGGGCTAACAATAAGTGCCATTCGGATCAATGAACCTTAGCGTACATATATATGGTAGTCGGATAATTATTTAGGTAAGAAAATAAGTGGTTAAAGCAATGAACATTGTTTGCAGTGTCAAGTTAAAATACATTTTTGTCAGGGCTTAAGCTATTACATGTATTTAATACATAATTTCCTCTCGCCGCAGAGAAATGTTGTTTTTTGTCATTATGTTGGTCTGTTTTATTTTAAAACATTTGGGGTAAATCTGTTTGTATTTGTTTTATTAATTATTTTCTAAATTTAAAGTTCGTTGCGCACTTACAAGGGGTTTAGCCCCCAAACTTCCCATTATTTGATATGTCGATTGTAGTCAGGTTGAGTTGCCTTTGTTTGGGGTCACCCTATTAAAACCGCGCATTTTTGGAATGGTTAAGCGTTCAACGCAAGAACATAGGTTCGAGACAACTTCGTAATATTTTGAGGATCAATCGCAATGTATGCACTGAATGTAAACTGTGTATTTAACGCTTTTAAAGGTACATGTAAAAGTATTTATCAATTAATGTTTAGTTTCTTTTGGTGAGGCATAGCATTTGAGAAGAGTGTCGCGTAAACTTCAGATCGCAAACCATGAAGCCAGCCCTATGTAATTCGCGCATGCTTTGAACCGGAATTGCATTGGTTATCACATAGGCGAATATTTACATGCGTTATCGGCTTCGGAAGTAGCGGTTTCACCATTTAAAATGACGAATATTTATGTTTGATTGTTTGAGAGCAATTTACTCATATATTTTAAATAGGTTGCTGTACTGTTACAAGTAGAACCAGACCTTTAAATTTGACACCTGTCCAGAAAGCTTTGGTCACTGATGAGTGCACCTTTGTTAAGTTTTTAGAATGCTTAAAAATAAATAATCATTAGTTAAAACAATTATTTTACATATACATTAAATATTAAACCTTTAACAGTGGCATGTTTTTTTCTATTATATGAGTGGTTGCATTATTTGTAGAAAACTAATATCTGAAGTCATATATTTGACCACCAACAATTATCAGTAAAAACAACCAACCAAACAACATTTGTGCTTACCTTTTTTCCAATAGAAGCTCTTAACTGAAATGAAGACAAATTCAACGGTTTATATTGAATGTGATTACAATGAACAATACGTTTGCAACCATATTGCACTAAAACTAAACCAAAAAAACATGTGTCCATGGCAAAAAGCCATGTGACATGAATATATGAAAACATATAGGTAACGTTAAAAATATTTTATATTATCACTCACTCAAAAATAAACAAAATACCTTTTCATGCAAACTTTTCAGCAATCCTTCTGTATCTACCTTGAAAAACCAAATACATCCGAACTAACAAAACATGTCTTTAAATAATGATACAAATATATATATATATGTATGTATATATATTGAATATCATTAATAAAAAAACTTATATCAATGGAAAACAATTGTAAATACAAAGTGATTGTTTAAGAAACAGTCTCTATACAAACACTACGTACTTTTGTACATAGATCACAATACGTCCAAACATCTATATACGTATCTATGTTCTTCCGTTGAAATAATGTTTCAAGAACGTTATTATCGTTGCACACAATACAATAATACATGGCATAGTGTACTGGAACTATCTGTAATATAACAAATACGATTTAGTTTAGTTTATTTCATATAAAACAAAACATTATAATTCAAATTTTAAAGGTCATATTATGGAAGTTATGGAACTTTGTCAGGGACCCTTCATAATGACCCTAGATACTTTAACATATTTAATATAACATTGATGCAAGCACTATAACCAAAACATAATACAGACGATGACGCCAACAAATAGTAAAGTACCCACTAGCTCATGAGTTTAACGTTTATCTTTTGATACTATTAAATTATTAAACCTGTTAGGCAGGATATTATACATATCACGTTTGAATGGCGTTAACGTCTAAATAAGCTGAAATGTTCTCATATTGTCAGCTTTGAACCGTACATTTGGAGCAATGGATACAGACCATAAACGCAAACAAATCAACACATACGATTACTATTGAAGACAATTTCATTTATTATTGTCTGAAAAACGAAAAAGTTGCAGTCCAGACCTGTTGCATTAAGACTATTTTTGACGTTAAACTCTTAAGTGGAACTGATACATTAGAGCTTAAGAAAGGTAGTTATTATAAGAGAAACGTTTGTGTTATCTTATTTCT
Organism: Dreissena polymorpha; assembly: GCF_020536995.1. NCBI lineage: Eukaryota > Metazoa > Mollusca > Bivalvia > Myida > Dreissenidae > Dreissena > Dreissena polymorpha. Next base: position 65,364,075 of record NC_068359.1, read on the forward strand.
TTAAAATGATAACAGTGGTAATAATTACATTTAGGGCATGCTTTATTATAACCAAATGTGACCTTTTTATTTTTGCACAAGTGGAATTTTTATTAAAGCGACGCACTGTATTAAAAAGGTGAATATATATTCAAAGTGTTTTAGGTCACCCTGGTAAATGATTGAGATACAAACCGGTCATATCACACGGGTTTACTCACGCGTTAATATGCATTAAAAAATGCGGCTTCATGTTTAATCTTCCCGTAATCGGGCTTAATAAGCAATCACTTGTACGCATGGGTAGTTAAATTTATTGCTTTATGGAATAATTAATTCACAAGGCTAAAACAAAAATAATTTGTTTTTCAAGCACGTTTCAAAACAATATGGATGGGTGGTTTATCTTTTATTTGTACTTATTAAAAATGCATACATTAATATTAATAATTATAAAACAATCGACGTATTTATAATTCCATGTGGGAACATTCTTGTTAATATATGTACTGAAAATTTAGTATGTTTTGATGTGTCACATAATAAATAACATCGAAATTGTATAATATATATATATATATATATATATATATGTATATAATTTTAGTGTTCATTGTGATAATGTGACTCTAGAGCTTTACAAAAGTGGCATCATCTAACAACGACCTTAAAGTATGCTACGCAACTGGACAGTATACACATATGCATATTGAAACTGTTCTAACTGTTCTCTTAATACTAACAGAAAATGCTTATGTACCTATGAAATTGAGATCGTGCCATCAACTCATTTGATGTCTTACTTTATATCCAAATAAGCATCTTTCCAGCTCAATATATTTATCGTTTAAGCATTTTAAAGCAATTGTTTATAAACTGACCGAACGAGAGACGCAAAGTTAAACTGAGGGATACAATTTAAAATATACAAACTTATTTGCAATTTGTCGCTTAAAAATATGAGTTGCTAGCTGTTACAAACGTATGCGATGTTATGCCTATTGTATGCCGATTGTTATATTAAATGGAACACAATCCATGAATAATGTGTTCGTATGTGTTCCACGAGAAAGAATTCACTTATTGTGCAGAACATTTCAATTAGTATATATCTTATTGTTGACAGACGGGAAAATGCTTCGATTTGAACAATTTAAGTGGGTACCAACGATAATCCACCATGACGCGTCAATTCAAATATTTCTTATTCATACACTTATTTAAATTGTCAGATCAAGGATGTCAGCAAAGAGATTATTTAAAAATAGTATTTTAAGACATCTAGACATGGTATGTTCACCTTTTCCAATGATACCATAGTGATTATTATTTTGTTCTATATATGTGTTTTCGATTTCAATATGTAAACACCCTGTCAATATAAAGAAGTTAAAGAATGCAACCTTTATTTAAAAGCTAGATTCACTCAATTTAATCACGAGCTTGTCCGAAGATCTAACCATTTATTTATTTGTGAGTGGGAACTCGATTTTGACTGCGCTGACTTCATTTCCGTGAAAAAAAGACCTTAAATTGTGACTACCAATTTGCGTATTTTGCAAACCATGTTTTTTCGCCATAAACAATAGTTTGATTTTCAAGCAGAACCTACAGCCAGATTTTTAAGAGCGGGGACTTAAGATTTAACCGTTTTCTTTTGATTCTTTATGGTTTAAATTAACCACAGCTTATGTCACAATGAATGCTGTTTGGCAGAGTTGGCCATTTTTAATTTTCGGATGGAATTCCTGCTTTTTGTCAAGGAAGTTTATCTCTGTTTTTCTTTTTTTTCAACCAATATAAAAGTTTGGCTGTGTGGATATAATTTACTGTAAAACAAATGTATTGAACCAATCACGGTGTATGTATGAGTCGTTTTGGCTATCAAAATGAAAACTTAAAACGATATTTTTTGTCTGTTTTACCTGAAAGTTGTCAAATATAACAAACTTCTTATTTGATCTTTGGTTGTTGAACTTTCCTGTTATTACAGTAATTACATTTTGTTGAGAATATTTTGTCACACATTGTGCATGCATTCTTCTTTCCGTTACATTTTCACCTTATGTAATGTAAGATGATTGTTGGACAGTTGATCATTTCGCAGCAGATACACTGAACTGAATAGTGTTGTCTAATACAATTTCTTTTGCAAATTTCCAAGCAATCCCTCGATGGCATGTACGAAATTTCATTGTCATTCGTAGTGACAACACAATGAAAGTGTCCGCAATGTGATTAATTCTATTTGATGATGTTTATGAGTATACATTTTAAACATAACGTTTCTATTCCTGTCAGAATTTATGTTGTGGATGTCCATTTTAATGGTTGTGCTCATGATTAACTAGAAAATATATTACCTGTTTTCTTAAGCTGCATCATATTGGTCATGTGTATCAGCCAAAATACAGATTAAGCAAAATAGCAAAGTCCGAACACCAAAACAAGTGCTCATTATTATCAGGTATCATATAACTGACTCCCTGCATTGTTTACCTCAGAGTAACGATCACGCTCAAAGATATCGAATATTTCGTAAAGTAAAGCTAAGCCATACAAAAATCATTGTTCCTTTTGGCAACGTGCAAAATTTCAACGTAAGATGTTGTCTGGTAATATTGATTTAACGAAATGCAAAATACTCGTTTTTTTGTGTGTCACAAATAATTCCATTTATTTTTTCCGTGAACTATCCGAACATTTACGGGCGAACGCGAGATTGGATTCGGTGAGAGTCGGAAGCATGACTTAGCTCTCATGAATATTCATTATTCAAGTCGAAAAAAATTCTGGGTAACTGGAATATAGCGAATGCGAATATGGTAGATTTCTGGGATAGCTTGTATGTATAGCTTGTATAAATTATGCAAATGAACGCAATCCGAATGAATCCGATCCTGACTCGATATCATCCACAAAACGAAAGTAGATGACATCGCGTAACGATATTTAGATACTTAACAGTTCCCGAATATGTGTATTTGACGTCTGTACACTAATATTACTTGTTTTTAGGGTCAACCTATTGTAAATAGACATCGTATAGTACTGTTTGTTGTTGAAAATTTTTATATAGCATAATACAGTACGTATTTAGTATTGTTGAGCGTGATAGTGGCTTTAAATGTGTTAAGCATCCTGTACTTTAATTAAAAAAGATTATCATATGCAAAGTTAATGGGATGTTAGCTTAGTTAATCCTTGTTTTCAAGACTATGGTGATGACAATTAACGCATGTTTGATCAATTTATTAAAAAGCATTACACTTTATATTAATATTTCAATTTAGGACATTAACTATGCTCTGTTCTCTGTGAATATCTGAAGGGTTCAAAATGAATTCTGAATGAAACACGAATATTTTCATTTGGATTATGTAAATTGAGTGTGCTATTTTCACAAATATCAAGTTTGAAAAGAAAAATAATAATGAAAGAAAACATTTGCATATCATATTGATTGTAATTGCAATAAATTTTGGAAAAGTAGGTGATCTTCAGTGTGTTATGTATTTTGTATGTGTTTGTAGAAGGTTGCTTATTAGGATTCAGTCATTTATATATTCTTTAATATTTCAAATCGTCAAATATGACTTTGGCCAATTAGATTTAACATATTTATTTATCTCGATTGCATCGAAAGTTTCAGGCTTATTGAAACGCTCTTGAGTCCGTTTCCTGGGCCTAGAACCAGTACTTGGTGTCTTCGGGGGAAAACTAAAGAACGCTCCCACATTGAGGATCGAACCCGTGACTCCCGGTCGCCAGGCAGACACCTTTTGTCGTTTCTGGTGCAACCTCAGTTTACTCAGTTAACATATAACTGTCAGTTATGACATTGTTCGCATGATAATACGGACAATATATTATGTTCATAGTGTGTTGTGATTTTTTTAACACGTATTTTTTATTACAGACGTAACAAGTCATTTATCATCAAGGTTTAACATAAAAACATTTTGCTTGATATGCATTTATTTGTAGTACATACGATCAAATCTGCGTATCGTGTTGAATAACTCTGTAACCCTTAAGAAAACATAGTAAGCATTTTAAAGTATATTTATCATAATTGAATATAATGACATAATATTGAATATACAAACATGTATACAATGTACATGAAACATTACATTGTATACATTTTATGAAAAAACACCATTTGTGTTTATTCTGCACACTAAGTCGAATACATTCAAGCTATTTTATGATTAATGATAATTACCGATAATTAATAATGATAATCTCATAGTGATATTCACTTTAATATATTCTCTACATCATAATAAAAACACTGTTTTGCATGCCTGGTATGTGTTCTCAAAATAGCAGTAATACTGTGGTTGTTCATATAAACATCACGATATGTGATGTAAATGTATGTGTTAATGTTATGTGTATTATTTTTATTGGAAAATAATCATTTAGTTGTGCTAAGTTAAATCTATAGTGACGTGTGTCATTAAATATGTAATATTTATTGCTTTAATTTTGTTTTGCAAAGCATATTTTTGAAACCCTTCGTATGCAATGAGTGAATTTTGTTTTCTATCTACACTTATGCTAAGTTCGATAAAATATTGACTAAAAATACATTGTTTATAACAAATATCATGTATGCGATCGACAATTTACTATTACCATAGCAAATGTTAAATTAATTAATGCTGTCTTACTTGATCTATTGTTGAACACAAAAACAAAATAAAATTGTTAAATAAATATAAAAAAACATGGCATCATGAGCAGTTATTATTGTGTGTGTCAAGTTGGAAGCTATACAAAATATTCAATTTTTGAATACACACCTATTTGCAGAAAATGTGCATACATATGTTTAAATATTATGAATATGTTTGCAGTGTTCCATATTTGTCCATGACTTATTTTTTTTTATTTTGCTGTTATTTTTGTCTTAATTATTTTAACATGGTAATAAATATGAAAAAATAGCTTTTTTTCATGTCAACCATTATTATTTAATGATTTATTATACTGCAATAAATTCTGTAATTTGTAATCAATTATGTTTATCGAAATACGCGAACGATGGAGCTAGTTTCAACACAAACTGATCAGCATTACATGTTATTATACTCATTGAATTGCAACGTCATTTCATGCAGAATTGCGCTATTCGGCGTTTGTGACATGATGCACAAAAATGACATAATTTCGTCATTTTTCGGAATTAGATGCTCAAATTTCGGAATTTATTCCTAAGATGTAGCACTTCCATTATATATGCTTAACTGAACAAGTCATTGTTTGACCAGATGGGTCAAAATCCCTTTCCCAGCCACATTTGTAGATTTCTTTGGCTTGACATGTTAGTGAAGAATCCCTCGAACGCCGCAAGTCGCACTAATAGTCAAAATAGATTAACCGTGTTATTATGTCAAACTTCTACGGAGCTTAAAGGTTATATTTTCAGAAAATTTTAACTTTTGGTGAAACTCTTCACATACACAACTTCATTTAAAAATGTAAAAACATATATATTAAAATATTGTACGTTTAAGCGTATGGGAAATTCATTGGTCAAGTTTGTGTTTACAGACAAACGGTAAATAAGATGGTCATAAATACATGGTTTATCTATGACATACCATCTTTTTTCTTACGGAACATGAATAGGATGAAATAAACAAGATTTTTTTAATATGAATAATTAAACATATACATGCGGGCTAGTGTACCGATATAAGGAATTGCGTATTTTTACGAGTTCAATGGTGCAATTAACTAATTTATGTATATAATCGACAATTATATAGATTCTAAATATAATGATAATTCATTAATCACACAACTATAAAGACAACACAACTTTAAGACATCAGTAATCTGAACAAGTCAAACACAAATTTATATTATTCGGTGATTTAAATACTTTCGGCAAATTTTAACTTGATTCAATTTCATTATCTGTTCACATACAGTGTGAACAATTATGTTCGCGATATTTCCTACGATGTTGCATTATGTCATGTTAGATTCAAGTGTCACGTTGAACATCGTGCGTCTTACTCCATGGAAATATTTCGACAGCAGATAATGATGCGCGGAATTATATCATTAGTAACGCGTGTAGTAGCTGATTGAATAAATCTGTTTCGGTGGACACACTATATTCAATGCGAAACAAGAAATGTAATGCCACTCAAGTTGCGATGCAACTGTCCATATAAAATACTTGCATTAGTGATTTGCATATTAAGACTGTGTGTGTTTCTTTGATTGCCATGTGTCTACCGCAAAAGGCGACCCGTGACAAAAATAAGGTATTTCTGGATTCCGTTTCATAAACACTTCATAATTTAGCTCTCATATAGATTGTAACTTTTCAATTATAAGTTTTATTTCGTGCAATCGGAGTTTTGAATAAAAAAATATTGTCTGTAAAAGATCAATTCAAAAGAACTTGGTAGTATCCAATACATATTCAAGACCGAAATAGTATTTATAATGTACCTAACATATGGTATTATTACACTCTATAGGTTTCAACTACTAAAACACATTGTTTAATCTTTAACTGCGTATCTACTCTTGATTAACAATCATGCACTATTTATAACTGCTTTTAATCAATCAGCGGTATGTATTATCACCTTGAACAATGTATATTTTTCATGGCGTACGAAGCATACATAACGTTTAACTTACTGACATGCGTGTTATATCCATTGCAACGAGTTGTTTTAAGGCGACCGCTTGATCATGGTCACCAAGTGCCCATCTCAAAAGACATGCCTCGTCTAATCCAGCTGTAAATTAATAGTCGGATTAGATACTGAGCAAATGGCAAATGAAAGGTTTACAAACATGTATGCGTTCTTCTGCGCATTAGCGTCGGAATTATTAAACAGATTAACCATTTATGATCGCCCTATGTCGTTAGGCACTCTAGTATACCATACGTTTCTGTTATACGTTAGTTGAAACACGAAATAGCCGTTCTCGTATAGCAACCACTCAACATTTCGTTAGAACTGCAAATATTATTTACAACATGTGGTATGCCTCTTGTAATTCTACTTAATTTAAATCGCGATAATATGATGTTATTTTGCAATTAATTCTTGACGATTTATGAATTAATCGGGGCCATGTGCATGGCTTCCCAATGAACATGATAATAGTTAAGTCCCCAGCAATATGGTCGATTGGGTACTAACACCGACATTGTTAACTTGATGTTAATTGAAAAACATACTATTCCGCAAGTTGAATGTTATGGACTCACATTAGTTGTCATCATTCACAGTAACGTTTGTTTTTTCAATAAATATGAATACAACATGCGTGTAGTCTCTGTGATCTCTAAAACTGTATACAGGTTACCCTCATAGAGCTTAGACATCTCAAATAACATGACACTTTTACATTTACATTGCAGTCCCTTGATACTTTCAATTACATGTATATAACTACAAACTATACATATCGTACATAGAGAATACAACGTTCGTGTTGAATATACATTTTTCTGAGCAAGAAAAAAACAACACAAACAACGAGCCGTTGCGTACCTTTCCAACAGATGACTAATATTGTCTCTACAAGCTTATCTGGCATGTCGCAAACATAAATTACCGACATCATGTGTGGCTGTTTCTGGACTGTATGTTGAACAGATGTGAATGATTCGTTTGGCATATTTCTTTGGCGTAGCAAACTTGTTTTGTTTTCATTCTTGATGTCCGAACTGTGATTGGTTTGTCTAGAAGGAACCAAAGAACTGTATAAATGAGAGTGTTTCGAGCAAAGTTATATATGTACGTTCTATTATTTTCAATTTCACATAATGCAAGTCTTACCTTTTGGGGGTATCGTGTTTACTCGTGTTTTCGAATGCATATGCACTAATATCTGCCCCACCAGTTGATCCTTTTACCACCACGGAAGGTGTACCTTTATTTATTGCACATATCACAGTTTCCAATAAGCGGTTGCCGTTGAGAACGAGATTTACGACTGGGACTTGTTCCTCTGAAAATGATAAAAGTCAATGGTGATCTTTATAAAAAAAATATATCATTGTACATTTTGAAACACGTTTTAACAATGTCCATGTTTGATGTGATTACTTGCCAATATGTATCATTGCTAATTATGAAGCTATACTATTTGAATATAAATATTTTATTTGAAACTTTCCAGCGACGGATAATTTTATGAAACAGACTTACAGAAAAAGTTATGTCTCCTAATTGATGTGACTTCAAACCATAACATACGCGATTAACATGTATATAACATGAATATGCCCAAACGATCATTTATGATAATCAATAAATTGATTCCATTAAAAAAAAATCATAAATGAAAATACTCATGCTTGTTATCCAAGTTAGTTTTTTGGATGACTTCAACACACTTTCTAGTAATAGTAGTAGTAGTAGTAGTAGTATTACTAGCAGCAGTAGTAGTAGTAGAAGTAGAAGTACAAGTAGTAGTAGTACTAGTAGTAGTAGTAATAGTAGTAGTAGTAGCAGTAGTAGTAGTAGCAATAGTAGAAGTTGTAGTAGTAGTAGTAGTAGTGGCGGTGGTGGTGGTGGTGATGGTGGTGGTGGTGTTGGTGGTGGTGGTCGTCGTGCTGGTGATGCTGATGGTGGTGGTGGTGCTGGTGCTGGTGGTGGTTGTGGTGGTGGCGGCGGCGGTGGTGTTGGTGGTGGTGGTGGTGGTAGAGGTAGTGGTGGTGGTGGTGGAGGTGGTGGTGGTGGTGGTGGTGGTGGTGGTGGTGGTGGTGGTGGTGGTGGTGGTGGTGGTGGTGGTGGTGGTGGTGGTGGTGGTGGTGGTGGTGGTGTCGGTGGTGGTGGTGGTGGTGGTGGTGGTGGTGGTGGTGGTGGTGGTGGTGGTGGTGGTGGTGGTGGTGGTGGTGGTGGTGGTGGTGGTGGTGGTGGTGGTGGTGGTGGTGGTGGTGGCGGCGGTGGTAGTAGTGGTAGTAGTAGAAGAATAAGAAGTAGTAGTAGTAGTGGGATCAAAATGAAAACTTAAAACGATATTTTTTGTCTGTTTTACCTGAAAGTTGTCAAATATAACAAACTTCTTATTTGATCTTTGGTTGTTGAACTTTCCTGTTATTACAGTAATTACATTTTGTTGAGAATATTTTGTCACACATTGTGCATGCATTCTTCTTTCCGTTACATTTTCACCTTATGTAATGTAAGATGATTGTTGGACAGTTGATCATTTCGCAGCAGATACACTGAACTGAATAGTGTTGTCTAATACAATTTCTTTTGCAAATTTCCAAGCAATCCCTCGATGGCATGTACGAAATTTCATTGTCATTCGTAGTGACAACACAATGAAAGTGTCCGCAATGTGATTAATTCTATTTGATGATGTTTATGAGTATACATTTTAAACATAACGTTTCTATTCCTGTCAGAATTTATGTTGTGGATGTCCATTTTAATGGTTGTGCTCATGATTAACTAGAAAATATATTACCTGTTTTCTTAAGCTGCATCATATTGGTCATGTGTATCAGCCAAAATACAGATTAAGCAAAATAGCAAAGTCCGAACACCAAAACAAGTGCTCATTATTATCAGGTATCATATAACTGACTCCCTGCATTGTTTACCTCAGAGTAACGATCACGCTCAAAGATATCGAATATTTCGTAAAGTAAAGCTAAGCCATACAAAAATCATTGTTCCTTTTGGCAACGTGCAAAATTTCAACGTAAGATGTTGTCTGGTAATATTGATTTAACGAAATGCAAAATACTCGTTTTTTTGTGTGTCACAAATAATTCCATTTATTTTTTCCGTGAACTATCCGAACATTTACGGGCGAACGCGAGATTGGATTCGGTGAGAGTCGGAAGCATGACTTAGCTCTCATGAATATTCATTATTCAAGTCGAAAAAAATTCTGGGTAACTGGAATATAGCGAATGCGAATATGGTAGATTTCTGGGATAGCTTGTATGTATAGCTTGTATAAATTATGCAAATGAACGCAATCCGAATGAATCCGATCCTGACTCGATATCATCCACAAAACGAAAGTAGATGACATCGCGTAACGATATTTAGATACTTAACAGTTCCCGAATATGTGTATTTGACGTCTGTACACTAATATTACTTGTTTTTAGGGTCAACCTATTGTAAATAGACATCGTATAGTACTGTTTGTTGTTGAAAATTTTTATATAGCATAATACAGTACGTATTTAGTATTGTTGAGCGTGATAGTGGCTTTAAATGTGTTAAGCATCCTGTACTTTAATTAAAAAAGATTATCATATGCAAAGTTAATGGGATGTTAGCTTAGTTAATCCTTGTTTTCAAGACTATGGTGATGACAATTAACGCATGTTTGATCAATTTATTAAAAAGCATTACACTTTATATTAATATTTCAATTTAGGACATTAACTATGCTCTGTTCTCTGTGAATATCTGAAGGGTTCAAAATGAATTCTGAATGAAACACGAATATTTTCATTTGGATTATGTAAATTGAGTGTGCTATTTTCACAAATATCAAGTTTGAAAAGAAAAATAATAATGAAAGAAAACATTTGCATATCATATTGATTGTAATTGCAATAAATTTTGGAAAAGTAGGTGATCTTCAGTGTGTTATGTATTTTGTATGTGTTTGTAGAAGGTTGCTTATTAGGATTCAGTCATTTATATATTCTTTAATATTTCAAATCGTCAAATATGACTTTGGCCAATTAGATTTAACATATTTATTTATCTCGATTGCATCGAAAGTTTCAGGCTTATTGAAACGCTCTTGAGTCCGTTTCCTGGGCCTAGAACCAGTACTTGGTGTCTTCGGGGGAAAACTAAAGAACGCTCCCACATTGAGGATCGAACCCGTGACTCCCGGTCGCCAGGCAGACACCTTTTGTCGTTTCTGGTGCAACCTCAGTTTACTCAGTTAACATATAACTGTCAGTTATGACATTGTTCGCATGATAATACGGACAATATATTATGTTCATAGTGTGTTGTGATTTTTTTAACACGTATTTTTTATTACAGACGTAACAAGTCATTTATCATCAAGGTTTAACATAAAAACATTTTGCTTGATATGCATTTATTTGTAGTACATACGATCAAATCTGCGTATCGTGTTGAATAACTCTGTAACCCTTAAGAAAACATAGTAAGCATTTTAAAGTATATTTATCATAATTGAATATAATGACATAATATTGAATATACAAACATGTATACAATGTACATGAAACATTACATTGTATACATTTTATGAAAAAACACCATTTGTGTTTATTCTGCACACTAAGTCGAATACATTCAAGCTATTTTATGATTAATGATAATTACCGATAATTAATAATGATAATCTCATAGTGATATTCACTTTAATATATTCTCTACATCATAATAAAAACACTGTTTTGCATGCCTGGTATGTGTTCTCAAAATAGCAGTAATACTGTGGTTGTTCATATAAACATCACGATATGTGATGTAAATGTATGTGTTAATGTTATGTGTATTATTTTTATTGGAAAATAATCATTTAGTTGTGCTAAGTTAAATCTATAGTGACGTGTGTCATTAAATATGTAATATTTATTGCTTTAATTTTGTTTTGCAAAGCATATTTTTGAAACCCTTCGTATGCAATGAGTGAATTTTGTTTTCTATCTACACTTATGCTAAGTTCGATAAAATATTGACTAAAAATACATTGTTTATAACAAATATCATGTATGCGATCGACAATTTACTATTACCATAGCAAATGTTAAATTAATTAATGCTGTCTTACTTGATCTATTGTTGAACACAAAAACAAAATAAAATTGTTAAATAAATATAAAAAAACATGGCATCATGAGCAGTTATTATTGTGTGTGTCAAGTTGGAAGCTATACAAAATATTCAATTTTTGAATACACACCTATTTGCAGAAAATGTGCATACATATGTTTAAATATTATGAATATGTTTGCAGTGTTCCATATTTGTCCATGACTTATTTTTTTTTATTTTGCTGTTATTTTTGTCTTAATTATTTTAACATGGTAATAAATATGAAAAAATAGCTTTTTTTCATGTCAACCATTATTATTTAATGATTTATTATACTGCAATAAATTCTGTAATTTGTAATCAATTATGTTTATCGAAATACGCGAACGATGGAGCTAGTTTCAACACAAACTGATCAGCATTACATGTTATTATACTCATTGAATTGCAACGTCATTTCATGCAGAATTGCGCTATTCGGCGTTTGTGACATGATGCACAAAAATGACATAATTTCGTCATTTTTCAGAATTAGATGCTCAAATTTCGGAATTTATTCCTAAGATGTAGCACTTCCATTATATATGCTTAACTGAACAAGTCATTGTTTGACCAGATGGGTCAAAATCCCTTTCCCAGCCACATTTGTAGATTTCTTTGGCTTGACATGTTAGTGAAGAATCCCTCGAACGCCGCAAGTCGCACTAATAGTCAAAATAGATTAACCGTGTTATTATGTCAAACTTCTACGGAGCTTAAAGGTTATATTTTCAGAAAATTTTAACTTTTGGTGAAACTCTTCACATACACAACTTCATTTAAAAATGTAAAAACATATATATTAAAATATTGTACGTTTAAGCGTATGGGAAATTCATTGGTCAAGTTTGTGTTTACAGACAAACGGTAAATAAGATGGTCATAAATACATGGTTTATCTATGACATACCATCTTTTTTCTTACGGAACATGAATAGGATGAAATAAACAAGATTTTTTTAATATGAATAATTAAACATATACATGCGGGCTAGTGTACCGATATAAGGAATTGCGTATTTTTACGAGTTCAATGGTGCAATTAACTAATTTATGTATATAATCGACAATTATATAGATTCTAAATATAATGATAATTCATTAATCACACAACTATAAAGACAACACAACTTTAAGACATCAGTAATCTGAACAAGTCAAACACAAATTTATATTATTCGGTGATTTAAATACTTTCGGCAAATTTTAACTTGATTCAATTTCATTATCTGTTCACATACAGTGTGAACAATTATGTTCGCGATATTTCCTACGATGTTGCATTATGTCATGTTAGATTCAAGTGTCACGTTGAACATCGTGCGTCTTACTCCATGGAAATATTTCGACAGCAGATAATGATGCGCGGAATTATATCATTAGTAACGCGTGTAGTAGCTGATTGAATAAATCTGTTTCGGTGGACACACTATATTCAATGCGAAACAAGAAATGTAATGCCACTCAAGTTGCGATGCAACTGTCCATATAAAATACTTGCATTAGTGATTTGCATATTAAGACTGTGTGTGTTTCTTTGATTGCCATGTGTCTACCGCAAAAGGCGACCCGTGACAAAAATAAGGTATTTCTGGATTCCGTTTCATAAACACTTCATAATTTAGCTCTCATATAGATTGTAACTTTTCAATTATAAGTTTTATTTCGTGCAATCGGAGTTTTGAATAAAAAAATATTGTCTGTAAAAGATCAATTCAAAAGAACTTGGTAGTATCCAATACATATTCAAGACCGAAATAGTATTTATAATGTACCTAACATATGGTATTATTACACTCTATAGGTTTCAACTACTAAAACACATTGTTTAATCTTTAACTGCGTATCTACTCTTGATTAACAATCATGCACTATTTATAACTGCTTTTAATCAATCAGCGGTATGTATTATCACCTTGAACAATGTATATTTTTCATGGCGTACGAAGCATACATAACGTTTAACTTACTGACATGCGTGTTATATCCATTGCAACGAGTTGTTTTAAGGCGACCGCTTGATCATGGTCACCAAGTGCCCATCTCAAAAGACATGCCTCGTCTAATCCAGCTGTAAATTAATAGTCGGATTAGATACTGAGCAAATGGCAAATGAAAGGTTTACAAACATGTATGCGTTCTTCTGCGCATTAGCGTCGGAATTATTAAACAGATTAACCATTTATGATCGCCCTATGTCGTTAGGCACTCTAGTATACCATACGTTTCTGTTATACGTTAGTTGAAACACGAAATAGCCGTTCTCGTATAGCAACCACTCAACATTTCGTTAGAACTGCAAATATTATTTACAACATGTGGTATGCCTCTTGTAATTCTACTTAATTTAAATCGCGATAATATGATGTTATTTTGCAATTAATTCTTGACGATTTATGAATTAATCGGGGCCATGTGCATGGCTTCCCAATGAACATGATAATAGTTAAGTCCCCAGCAATATGGTCGATTGGGTACTAACACCGACATTGTTAACTTGATGTTAATTGAAAAACATACTATTCCGCAAGTTGAATGTTATGGACTCACATTAGTTGTCATCATTCACAGTAACGTTTGTTTTTTCAATAAATATGAATACAACATGCGTGTAGTCTCTGTGATCTCTAAAACTGTATACAGGTTACCCTCATAGAGCTTAGACATCTCAAATAACATGACACTTTTACATTTACATTGCAGTCCCTTGATACTTTCAATTACATGTATATAACTACAAACTATACATATCGTACATAGAGAATACAACGTTCGTGTTGAATATACATTTTTCTGAGCAAGAAAAAAACAACACAAACAACGAGCCGTTGCGTACCTTTCCAACAGATGACTAATATTGTCTCTACAAGCTTATCTGGCATGTCGCAAACATAAATTACCGACATCATGTGTGGCTGTTTCTGGACTGTATGTTGAACAGATGTGAATGATTCGTTTGGCATATTTCTTTGGCGTAGCAAACTTGTTTTGTTTTCATTCTTGATGTCCGAACTGTGATTGGTTTGTCTAGAAGGAACCAAAGAACTGTATAAATGAGAGTGTTTCGAGCAAAGTTATATATGTACGTTCTATTATTTTCAATTTCACATAATGCAAGTCTTACCTTTTGGGGGTATCGTGTTTACTCGTGTTTTCGAATGCATATGCACTAATATCTGCCCCACCAGTTGATCCTTTTACCACCACGGAAGGTGTACCTTTATTTATTGCACATATCACAGTTTCCAATAAGCGGTTGCCGTTGAGAACGAGATTTACGACTGGGACTTGTTCCTCTGAAAATGATAAAAGTCAATGGTGATCTTTATAAAAAAAATATATCATTGTACATTTTGAAACACGTTTTAACAATGTCCATGTTTGATGTGATTACTTGCCAATATGTATCATTGCTAATTATGAAGCTATACTATTTGAATATAAATATTTTATTTGAAACTTTCCAGCGACGGATAATTTTATGAAACAGACTTACAGAAAAAGTTATGTCTCCTAATTGATGTGACTTCAAACCATAACATACGCGATTAACATGTATATAACATGAATATGCCCAAACGATCATTTATGATAATCAATAAATTGATTCCATTAAAAAAAAATCATAAATGAAAATACTCATGCTTGTTATCCAAGTTAGTTTTTTGGATGACTTCAACACACTTTCTAGTAATAGTAGTAGTAGTAGTAGTAGTATTACTAGCAGCAGTAGTAGTAGTAGAAGTAGAAGTACAAGTAGTAGTAGTACTAGTAGTAGTAGTAATAGTAGTAGTAGTAGCAGTAGTAGTAGTAGCAATAGTAGAAGTTGTAGTAGTAGTAGTAGTAGTGGCGGTGGTGGTGGTGGTGATGGTGGTGGTGGTGTTGGTGGTGGTGGTCGTCGTGCTGGTGATGCTGATGGTGGTGGTGGTGCTGGTGCTGGTGGTGGTTGTGGTGGTGGCGGCGGCGGTGGTGTTGGTGGTGGTGGTGGTGGTAGAGGTAGTGGTGGTGGTGGTGGAGGTGGTGGTGGTGGTGGTGGTGGTGGTGGTGGTGGTGGTGGTGGTGGTGGTGGTGGTGGTGGTGGTGGTGGTGGTGGTGGTGTCGGTGGTGGTGGTGGTGGTGGTGGTGGTGGTGGTGGTGTGGTGGTGGTGGTGGTGGTGGTGGTGGTGGTGGTGGTGGTGGTGGTGGTGGTGGTGGTGGTGGTGGTGGTGGCGGCGGTGGTAGTAGTGGTAGTAGTAGAAGAATAAGAAGTAGTAGTAGTAGTGGGATGGTAGAAATAGTAGTAGTAGTAGTCGTAGTAGTAGTAGTAGTAGTAGTTGTAGTAGTAGTAGCAGTAGTAGTAGTAGTTGTTGTTGTTGTTTTTGTTGTTGTCTAAGAAGAAATGATATTTATAGATTTGAATAATAGATCCATTATCTATCCGACGTATAGCATATTTCAGGTGAACAATAAAAAGAACATACATTTGTTATGTTATAATATAATATTAAATGAATCTATAGATGTACAAGCATTTCCTCAATTTATGTACTTGAAAGCGACGCTACCTTTCTTTATTACACATTCCACAGTGTCCGATGTGCGGTCGCCGTCGGGAGAAAGATAAGAGACTTGATCAAAAAACAATTGACAATTGTCGTAGGGCATCATTGTTCGCATTAAATCCAGACTATTCATTTATTTTCTTCTAAGGTACCCTATATCAATTTTAATAAATGTTATTGGTCAAAAGGAAGCAACCCAACCAGTGAAACCTTATGCATGAATTACTAACATTAGATTCATCTACCCATGGATCGTTATTAACGTCACGAAAATTTAAGACCCAATACGTTGACGCTTTTCTTATTTTTCAAGAAAACATATATTGTTTCAGGTAAACTGTACTTTTATTTGATTTTTTACTAAATTACATATTATTTCGACATGTATGCTATATTTTGTTTTTTTCACAGTCGAAATATATAATGCGTTAATTGTATGTTATTTTTCATAGACGACTCGCCGTTCAAACTCAATATTTGTGTATTTTTCTTAAGCTTTCTGAAGATAAATATTGGTGTTTTTATATTTTATTTAATTAGTTCAATTAGTCGACATTGCAATGGAATACTATCTGTCATTGCATATGGTTACTAAGTGTTAACACATACTTACAATGCTGATCAATCGATTTACTCTTGTAATTGAGATCACACTTTGGTAGCGTTACACATCATTGTATACATTCACATCAAAATAAAACCCGTGCTGCTCACTGTTTACAAATTAGGTATTAAATTGAACAGTTGTCAATACAGATTTTGTACTTCAAACAGTGTGTGCTTGGTTGAGTTATAAAACAATACGTAGAAAGATAAACGGGAAAAGAGACGCTGCTAACAATATTTAACATATAATCTTTGAGCTTTATTTATACCATTTTAACGTGTATTCAAACAGTATTTTAAATTATACGGAATAATGTAAAAGTTGAAGACTTAAATCTGTATATTTTATTGTATTTCGCAAAGTAGAAGCGCCGCATGCGTAATCGGCATTAGTGTGAAATAGTAGTTTTCTAGTTTCAGGCGTTTGTGAGAATAAGCCATTGAATACAACAATTGCGCTGTTTATTTGGAAATGTATTTGTTGTTTCTTGTTTGTTTTGTGGATATGTACTCTGCTGTATAGAATGTATAGATTTTGTGGATATTGTGTAATTTAGATATTTTTGTTTAGAAGGAAATGTGTATGTTTTTGTGTTTGTATTGTAGTGTGGCATTTACAAAATAGAGATTTGTAGTTGAGGGGTTTGAAGAAGGAATTTTTCTAATAACACATTACTCGATAGTATTGCGAACTTTTTATCAGAGAACGATTTGCGTATAAGGAAAGGAAAGAGCGAACAATGAAGTCTAATACTGCGGATGTTGAAAAAGATATATAAGACATATAAGAGATCAACGTGCTCGTTTGGTTGAGGAAATACGAAAGAAAAAAATCACAAACAACTGATACGCTTACCATCGCAGAAAAAGAGAAGGAAAAGAAGGAAGTGCTGGAGGAGATACGGCGATAACAGGACATTTTGAGCTGCGCTGCAAAGAATTGTCACCCTAAACACGAACGTTCCAGAATAGACATGCACTAAGAACCTTGAAATGTCTTGAGAAGAAATATGAAGAAGCAATGGAGAAAATGCGCATTACTGCACCACCCAAATGCATTAAAGAGGTGAAAATAGAGACAGGTTGCATATATGAAGATGATGCTGAATTAGAAGCTATTAGAAAAAGGGTTTAAGAGTTGAAAGTAGGCGAAAATAGAATAAAGAAGGACATTGAGCTGGCTCATGCAAGACGAAAGTAAGAACAATATGACAAGCTACAGATCAGAAAGGAAGAGATGAGGTCATTAAGAGAAAAAGAACAGCAATTGACACAGAGTATTCATCAACTTTAGGTAACGTTGAGCTCGCCAGAAGAAGCCAAAGCTAATGCAGATATATAAAGATTGCAAGATACATGCGATGCTAAGCTCTATTAGCAACAACCCAACAAACATGACGCGTATTGTACCTACCATTGACGCAACAGCTACGGCTAAGCCAATTCTGGAGACGATATTGAACCGTTATAACGATAAAAGACCGGGATAATCTTACACAGCAGGGCTAAGCATGGACCATACGGACACGTTGCTGATTGGGGAGGAAAAATTGAAAATATAATTCAGATGGCTGTAACGAATGGACAGATAGATGCCTACCAGATGGATGCAATGTTGTGTAACCGATGCAAATGCTTTAACAACGAGAAACTGAAGTTAAATACTCGGTTATTTTATATAAGTCTTTTTGAAGCTTTCAAGAGATGCTAAAACAAATTCGCGTAGAAGAGAATGAAATGAGTACCGACACCAATATAAAATATCACAAACTTAGAGTCAGCAGCTAATGTGAATCAAAAATCAACAGTTGACGAACAGCTGAACATTTTGAAAAATCTGGTTAAACGTATGGATCGAATAGAACTAGATATAGCTTAGATTAGAAATCAGCAAAGAGTTCGTAAAAAGTCAAGCGATGATTAAAGAAAAAAAGCGATAACTGGAAAGGCCGATGGCGAAAATTAGGAAGTCAATAATTACATGCGATATTATCAATTTATAAGAATGCAACAATAGGGCAATGGCACAGATAAAGAGGAGTAACAGAAGAAACAGAAGTAACTTCACAGACCAATTGTGACAGAAGTCAGACACAGAGGCCTCAGCAGCAAAACGGGCTTACATTTAAACCGTCAAACAGAGACCAGAAAATTAACAGAGATGTAAACCAAAATGATAACGGGTAGATATGCAAAAGTTGGAACGGATCTGAACACCGAAATTTAAACCAAATGACGTATCCGTTACTTGGCGAACAAGATACAGTTTCAGTAGTGAATGCTAATCGTATGATTTTTTGACGATGCTGCGAAGCAGCTCGTCTAAGTTATCATACCATCAAAAAATTATTCACATGCATGAGACCCTATACGACCGCGACACCTCCATTTCCATCAGTGTCATACAAATATATATCTTGAGATTTACTGATGAAATTGACATCGTGTGTTTGCACCAGTATTTAACACTGACACATATTCAATGACTGCTGTGGAAAGTTGGCCTTGTACAAATATGTCTTCAACAGTATTGTCACCATAATAGAATTATATATATTCTAATCATAACTTTGGAAAATGATTATAGAAAACGACCGTATCGATTTTACAGTTGTATATGTATTGCACATACACACTTCTATGACGGTTTTGCTTTCACTTTTTTCGTTATGTATTATTATTTATTTTTCCATATGTAAGATTTAATATTTAATACCATTATTTTGCCGAATAGGCATAACGCCCTCAACAATTGACAATTCCCTTCATTGTGACCTATGCGAAATCGAAAAAAGGGGATAGATGGTTGCGAGGAATACATCTGTTATTACATTCACAATATCCTGAGGTAAATATGTCGCCGACTACTTGTTGAACCCCTTTGTTATGACCATCTATTTGAAATCGAAAAAAGTATAGATGGTCCACATGGTTAAATTGCGCGGTAATGTATGTAGCAATTTTGCAGTTGATAAAAGTAAATATAAGCTATATCGTTACAAACATACATATGTATTCACAGACTGCATATTACATAAGCAACTTGATAGAAATATTTACAAACAATATCATGTAAACATGCAAAACCTCAATTAATGTAGTATATTATCATGAGCTACATAGATACTGAACATTTATTTAATGCTAACACAAGACAACAGCAAGTTAAAGAAATAATTAAAAAAACAAAATATTTCAATACGAGAATGATGGTTATAATTATTTATACAAATTAAAAATGTCTGAAAGTTAAATTTATATAACTATTATAAATAATTAATAGCTTTGCCATTATGGTAAATATTTACGGTTTACATTGAATAATTATTGAAATTGTGTTTTTAAAAGAAAGAAAAATGCAAAATGAAACAACAAGTGGATGGAAACAAACTAGCAACGATTATAATGCTATTCACATTTATAAGGAGGGATGAATTGAATTTGAGTAAAGATATGTTGTGCGTGAAATAGAGATGGAATATTGGTAAACGGTTGTTACGTTCTAAAAGACTAATTACGTATGTAGTATGCATCGTAAATTTGCAGCTTCGTATATAAACTTTGATAGGCTAATAAGTAAAGTTTTATTTTCACTGGACATCAGTCTTTGAAACTTTTAAATTGTTGGTCATCTGCAGTACTGAGAATTAAAAAAATGTCTTCTCCAGTGCAAGTAT
Organism: Dreissena polymorpha; assembly: GCF_020536995.1. Taxonomy (NCBI): domain Eukaryota; kingdom Metazoa; phylum Mollusca; class Bivalvia; order Myida; family Dreissenidae; genus Dreissena; species Dreissena polymorpha. The sequence goes on from NC_068359.1 coordinate 65,384,685, forward strand.
AAAGGGCAAACTAGTAAGAAATTATACTCAGTTTCTACAGTATTCATATTACATAATTTGAAATTACGGTTTTCTCTTTCACTATAATTGTATCGCCCCCGTTCTATTTCTAGGTTATGCGATATTAAACTGCATCTGCTTATGGCAATTTTATATTTTGGTTCATTAATTTTGTCAAAATATCTTTCTAACGATAAACTATGTGTGAATAAACAGTACGTAGAGAGACGGGTAGAGCTGTTAATCTCGCTATGCCATATTTTAGTATAATTGTCTGATATTCGTTGTTATCATTATATAAATTGAGATTCGGTTATGTTTTTGTTTATCTATAAATCGGACATGCCGATGCTGTCGAGAATGGATTTTACGTATGCCCAGTTTGGCTTGTTTTATGTATGTTTGTTGTCCGTATCGTGTTTTAGCATATTGTCATTTTGATCAAGCTACTCTCATTTGATGATAGAAGTTTGAACCAGTATTTAATGATGTTTATTTTCCGTATTTCATTAGATGGTATTCTTCCTAATTCTCCATACAACGCGCTGAGGTTGGTTGATTTATTTACACACAGTAATTTCCTTAACAATTTCGTGTGACGGCTTCAATATCTTCTGCCTGTGTAGTACCCCATATTTCAGACGAGTTATTCAAAATTGATGCTACTAAGATATCAAAAAGTTTGAGTTTGTTTTTCGTGATACATTCTTACATGTTGAGCACTGAGAAAAGTCGGTGCTTGATTTTGACGCATGGTCTGCTATGCATTTTTGCGTTTAAATAAATATAACCCCAAATATTTAAAGAAAGTAACGACTTCTAGTCTGTCGCCATACAGAAAGATATCGATGTTTGTGTAATGTATTCCTTTTTCAAAAATTAAAACGTTTGTTATAGCTGTATTTATTTTTAATTTCAATGCAATACAGTATGCTTCTATGTCTGTTAACATGTGTTTATGTTGGTTTGTATTGTGCTGTATTGTGCTGTTTTGTACTGTTTGGGCAATCGGTCACTTGCCTTAAATAAAGGACCAACTAATTGTTTTTAATGAAAATTCAATACTGCTCCAGCAGCTGGAGTTTCACTTCTTTATATTGTAGTGAGTTTGGTGACGTTGCAAATACAATTTGGTCATCAGCATACAAAATAAAAAATAATGTCAACAAGTTCATAGTGAATAAACCATCTAAATCTGTATTTATGTTCTCTTACATGTTATTGACGAACATCATGAAGAGCAGCGATGAACTGGAATCGCCTTGTTTTACCCCTTGGCGAATCGGAATTGGGTAGGACAAGTTATGATTGAATTTAATTACTGATTTTACGATACTAAACATCGCTCTTAGAGCGTTTATCATTTTTGAACTCACATTTTACGATATCAATTTTTGCCGAATTAGTGAGTGATTGATTTTATCATAGCATTGTTGATAGTCGATAAACATGGTGTACATGTTGGCCTGAGTTGATTAATTTTGATATAATTGCGTTTAGTATAAATATGCATTCTGTTTTGCTTTTGCCCTTTTGATAACCAAAATGGCAGTTAATTGTTGTTGTTTTTTTGGTGTTTGTTTGTCCAGTTTGTTAAACGGTTGAGTAACAATGGTGAGTATATGTTTGCTAGGATATTATTTAAGATAATACCCCTATAGTTTTTTTGTTTTATTTGATTTCCCGCTCGTATATATAGGGACGATATATCCAAGGCACCAGTCTTCCGGGTATTTGGCATGGTTGAAAAGTTTGCTGTTTATTGCTAGGAGGTGTGGTCCTAATCACTAAGCGATGCTTTAATTAGTTCTGCAGATATATTCATGGAAGACAGCTGCTTTGAGCTCATCCAATGTGAATTATTTTTCTAAATCAATATCTGTAAATTCGGTAGTGGAAACATTTTTATTTATTTGTTCGGGTGGTTCGACAAATAAGTTTTTAAAGTGCGTATAAAAGTCCTTTACTGTTATACTGTCCTCCTTGTTTGGTACTTGTTTTTAGCATTTTTATAAGGATTTCCAAAAATGTTTTGGATTTGATTTTGCTTTATCTGCAAGTTGTTTACCTTCTAATTTTTTGTGTTTTGCTTTAGATTTATTTTGTATTTTGTAGTACTTTGTTGTCACATTTACCAAGTGCGTTTTGTTTGCATCTGTTTTTAATTTGTTGAATGTGTTTCGTGCGCGTTTGAATTCTTTTTTAGCTGTGTTGCAGTAATAATTTAACCTTTTCTGGGTATCTACTTCGTTTCGAAATGTTGTTATGGTTAATATTAACTTTTTTTTTATAAATTGTTACTGCATTGCCATAAATATAGCTAGTTAAATGTTTTATTTTTTACAATTAATGTTTTCTTTGTTTTCATTTAACACATTGATATTCTCTTTCAATGAGTCTTGATATTTTTTAACAAAACTTGTGTTATAAACACGTTTAGTTTCCTCTTTGTATTCACCGGTTGTAATATGTCTAGTTTTGGTATTACATTCTATAGAAAAGGAAACACCTGTGTGATCGAAAAAGCTTTTCCAACTAAGTATTTGAAATTCGTTTATATTATAAACATCGTTTGCATGTATAATAAGGTAATCTCTTATACTCAAGCCTCTATTTAAAACGAAAGTAAACTAATGGTCTTGCTCTCTGTTGAAACGACCACTAACAATAATATGATTAGTAGCGCTGCATAGATTAATTAGCCTTTACCGTTACTATTACTTGGAAATGTTTACTTGTATTCTCTGTATCTAATTCTTCAAAACAGTCAAGGTACTTTTCATACTCTAGTATATCTGATAAGTTGCCTGTTAAGGAATTGTGGTCCCCCAAGTTACCGCATTTATTGGTTATAGCAGTAATACTAACTCTTATAAATGACATGTATCGATACGTTTTTATTAAAATAGTAACATAAAATGGTTTCCACTTGTTTCTGACACACACAAAAACTCTATTTTTAACGGGATTTTCGTTAAATAACACGAAGTGGGTACCAATATTCTCTATTATTTTACATGCACACGTGACATAATTCATACTTTATAATGCTTAGTTATTGCTTATATGACATTTCCAGTTTTTGAAATAAATGTATGTTCTATAAGGGGGGTGTCGGTAATTGAAGCTTCCACTCGCTCTTGTCAAGACGCATGTCCGCGTTGGAAATGGTATAAATTAAATTCATCTAACTTATCTTTCTGGATACCATGCAAATGTCAGAGTTACATAAACCCTATTAACACCGTTTTTGCCATATTTCATTTCCGTTTTTTATCCGAACAAAATAAATGAAACTCGTTGAAAAATTGAGAACTTGGCATTCGAGCTCCAAGTGTTGACTAAAAGCGTTTATTGCTGACACCACATGTCTGCACATGTGCAGATACCGTTAATAAGATAAGATATCACGTGTCACCTTCTAATAACATGTATGATAACAATTAAGTGCGTTACTATCAGAGTAATAAAACACAGCATGAATTAGGCTTATGCTGGGTTTTATTTCTCGTAAAGTAATGCAGATGAGTCTACTAACTGATAAAACTTTTAAACAAAACATGAACTATTATGTGATGATCAGATCGATAACATAAACTATTTAAATCTGCTAGTATATTCGATTAAAAGATATTATAATTGTCTTTGACAGTGTTGACGTTTAGTTTTTTGTGGGGACGACAGCATGCATTTATCCATCTCTAACACTTCTATCTTTTCGGCTTTGGAAACGATATAAATTCAATGCCACCAACTAATCTTTCAGGATATCGATTCTCCGAGTTACATTATCCTCATTGACTTTGTTTAACCATTTTAATCTACGTTTTTTAAAGAGGAAAACAAAAGAAACTCGTTGAAATAACAGTGAACCTAGACAAAGCTAATGTAGGAAAATGGCGGACAGTTGAATTCATGAACTGAAGATGTGGTGGGTAATATTGCCCTCCGTACGCAGCTTGTGTTGGTGGCCCGACATCAGTCAGCTGTGCAGTGGCTGATGTTTCCGGTGACTGGTTTAACATTATCGCGAACTTTTCTGGCTGGTCGTTTGTATAATTAAGAGAGGCGTCGTCCTTGGTACGTTTCTGTCTCCTTTTCGTTTTTTTACTCTGTTTGGACATATGACGTATATGTTACCGGTCTCATCGAATATCATTTAATCCAAATCGACTTCGAGGTTCGGGGACGATTGTATATATTGCATTGGTGTGGGTTACCTGGTTCGTGATATAGCCAGCATGAATAAGTCCAATTATCGGATAAGGTCACCGGTGGGCAACACAGCTCACGATGTTTGCAAGAAATTGATGTCTTGATTGTGCTTAAATTGCAAAGTGTAGAATGTTTATCAGAATTATGTTTAAAAATTACCTTTTAATACCACGCTTCACATTTGATATATATTCAAAACGTGTTTGTATGCGCGCTCGTGCGTGCGTGCGAGCTTGCGTGCGTGCGTGTATGTGAATTTATTACGATTGATTACGCAACAGTAAGGTGTTCCAAAATGTGTAAGGCGAATTTATTTTTAAACATATTAGACTATTATATTGTGTTTATTAACGCACTTTTATTGTCTTTAACGTATCATTACTACATCTATTATGTACAAATACGTTGTAATACTGACGAATAAATTACAATTGCTTTTAAATTAAAAATATTATTGATATGTTAAACCGTTATTTAGTTCACTTGAACCGTTTTATTTTGATACTTCTCAATAGTAAGGAATGGAAGAAACATAAATTACAATCCACTTGCGACCAAGCCGCAGGATTGCGACTTCAACCACGGGTCACCATGATATTACACGCAGTGTGAGACACAATCGCGCTTCTTAACGAATACATAAATTACTTGACATAGTATTAAAGTTAACTTGGAGATAATGCGGCATTACATATTCACATTTGATAACACTATAGAGACGTTATCAAGACGTCTTAAATTCATGTTAAGCTCACTTTTAATGGGAATAATACAACAATCAGACACAGATAAACACAGGATCATCCTGCATTGTTCAAAATAGTGTTGGGAGCTTAGCAACAATGTTAACTGTGCTGCTTATAAAACAAACCTGGTCATGTAAAATCTGCAAAATGTGTTTCATAAATATTAAATATTTGCTATAACACTAACTAAATTGGTTTACTAAGCCGGAATAAGCAAAGACGATATTTTAGAGTTCGTTGAAAACAAGTGGATGTGCGAGTATCGCATTATGTCTGTTGTTAACAGATAGTGAGCTCAAAGACTATAATTAATGGAATCCGTTTTTATATTTTATTATTGCATATCAAATATCCCGTTTCGAGATAATTACCTTTCGAAATCGATGAGGGGCAAATTGAGTATCGTGATTGTGATGGTTCGAGCTATTTTAATTAATTATTTAATATGTTAATCGTCGTGTTTGTTCATGATTAAACATGTTTGTATCGCTTATCTGAATATTATATTAACAAATACAACGATATATATCTGTGTAGTTCTACATGACGAATTTAGATACATGTTATTGACATACTGTATAATAAAGTTTTAGTAGAAATAGGACAGAAGCGTCGATGATGATGATCTATATATACATATATATATGTGTGTATTTTGTACTTTTATTTGTTTGGAATCGGTGTTGAAACGTTTTAAAAGTGTTTATTTTAAGCCCTTTACCTGAAACAGTATAAAGTCTTACCGTTATTCCGTGATATGTTCATTTCGGACGCAATCTGTTTTTCTAGTTTAGCTCGAAACTCAACCTCTCCGCCGAATGCGTTAAGTGTAGAGTCTTCCACAAAGACGAATAAATGGTGGTCGGGATTCAAACAACATTCTGTATTAGCCTTGTTTTGTAAATCGTCGACATCCGCTGCTATGTCGTATTTACAGAATTCCTTTCAATCAAACATGGTAAAATTAGGCATATACCTATACTAATATATTCCTAACTTAAGATCCTCTTTTAGAACACAAACATTCGTAACGTTTATTTATTTGTTTATGTCATATTCAAGTTATATTAAGTATATATAAGTTGAATACTTACAATCGCATAGTATGCCCATAATTACAATCAACTGTATTGCATTATAATAGGCTTTATATGTGAATTTGGGCAAATTTGGCTTAGATTGAAATTAACATTTTATATTCATCAACACATGTGATGGACATGTTTTACAATTTCTAGTTTTCCTGATGTAAATTGAATCACTTATTTTCAAATGCCATCGTTACAGTGAATACTTAACTGAGTGAATACTGTTATCGAATCAACAATTTGATTATTCTGCTTAATTACTAGATGGGTACAAACATGCGCGCTTTAAAATCGTTCAGCATTTACATCCCGGTTGATAGTTTGAAATCATAAGTGTGCGAATGTTTTGACTCTTACTCTCTTATTAAAATAGAAATTCAATAATATTATTCAAAAATACTAAATTATTAGTTTGCTCAGTTATGTATGTATGTTTACTTAACCGAAGCTTCAGCAATTTCTGGTTAATTGAAGTTACTACCAATCCGACGTTTATTTTGACAATAATGTATGCGTAAATGTTTAGATGTATCTTACCACGGTGAAATCCTCATACGCCTTGCGGATGATTGCGTTGACAACTTTGACGTTGCCTCTCATTACAGCCTGTACAAGCTTGTCATTCTTGTCTGAAGGTTCGTATGTCTCGAAGTGTGTCTTTAATGCGCAAATGAAACAGTCTGAAAAAGTTAAACATTATTGTTTAGGTCATAAATATTACTGCTGCTGAAATACCAACACTTTAATTGCATCCACAATACCGACCGCCATTAATGATTTATGTTAAAACATTAATGTAAGAGTACACTTTTCAATTCAATTAATCGTCAGTGAAGTTCATAAAGAGAAAAAAACAACAAGAAACGATCTAGTTAAATGCTCCTAAACCACTTTAATTGTTTTAAGCTGCACTGTCTTCCGATTTATTAACTAAACCTAATCGAGTCGTCTCGAATGTACAGTGCGACTTACATGTGCCCTATGCCTCATATTAGCTTAAGGCTTCACTAATACCAATTTACATCTCATAATTTGGTTTAGTTTATAAAATGGTGTAATAATCGATCGGTTTGTTCGATTAAATCGGCTTACTTTTTTCACATGTAATTAACTGATGCAAATGACGTGATCAGATATTTCGTTGCCTGTAATTTGATTGATTTAGCACTTAAGTATGTATACTTATGTTATATAGTCAAGATATATATGGTTCGTTAACTTTTCAAAATAGAAGAAGGTGTTTGCACACATTCTTTGTTTTCTTTTCAGATTTGCACAACTATTACGACTCAATACATGGATGTTACACCGATCCTTTGTTGCAGTTGGCACTAAAGTCCTTTTGTTCATTCTCTCCCTTATGTGCCAACAACAATACATCTTTTATCACAAAATCCATTAAATGAGGTAACAGCCAGTTTTGGTCATGAGTAGTTTTGATTTCTTCATAAACATTAGTGTACATATATGCCATGAACACTGTATTATTCACTTAAATATTAATACGGTATTCATCTTTGAATGGAACATCTAAGTAACAAGTGGTCTAAAAAAGCGAAAAACGTAATGTTTAATGACTCATGTCTAATGCAAAGCGTAATGATTGTGTGTAATAATCAAAACGTAAATGGCGTCTACAATTTATGGAGCGGATATAAATTGAATTATTATCTTGACATTTCGATACAATCACTCGACACTATGCATGGTGATAGAGAACACTTATCTGAATGCTAGTAAAACCTCTTCTGTTAAAAAACATTTTTTTCAAATGTGGATCTGACTAGTTCGACAATATGTCGCAACTTACCATTCGTCAAAAATCTAACAACTGTGGGTTCATAGCTCAATGTTTTGCCGTGCACTGTGATCTTCACCCTATTATACTCGTCAAAACCCTGTAGTACACCAATTTTACCGGCCTGCAAAAGAACATCAGTGTATTAAAAAAGGTCACCGAAACAGGTCTAATTTTACCACCGAGCATATCGTCAAAAACATACATATACAATTAAACCATGCGTTTGAAGTAAAGACAAAATAAATCATTTCAAACAAAGTCTTAAGTCTCTGTTAAATTGTATGGGTTTTTATTTTATCAGTTAGTCAGTCAGTCAGTCAGTCAGTCAGTCAGTCAGTCAGTCAGTCAGTCAGTCAGTCAGTCATCAGTCAGTCAGTCAGTCAGTCAGTAGTCAGTCAGTCAGTCAGTCAGTCAGTCAGTCAGTCAGTCAGTAAGTCAGTCAGTCAGTCAGTCAGTCAGTCAGTCAGTCAGTCAGTCAGTCATTCAGTCACTCAGTCAGTCAGTCAGTCAGTCAGTCAGTCAGTCAGTCAGTCAGTCAGTCAGTCAGTCAGTCAGTCAGTCAGTCAGCCAGCCTGCCAGCCTGCCTGCCTGCCTGTCTGTATATATAAAAATAAATAAATATATATATATGTATATATATATATATATATATATAGAGAGAGAGAGAGAGAGGAGAGAGAGAGAGGAGAGAGAGAGAGAGAGAGAGAGAGAAGAGAGAGAGAGAGAGAGCGAGAGAGAGAGGGGAGAGAGAGGGACGAGAGAGGGAGAGGAGAGAGAGAGGGAGGGAGAGAAAAAGAGATTTAGACAAAAAAATGTGCCTTAGTTACTGGGGCTACAAATAAAAAAGAGATCACTATTTTGAACACAATAAGACTAGGATATAGACAACCAATGCAACTTAATAACTAAAGCAACAATACAAAAAATGCCATAAACATGCCGAGGACCATAACTATCAACAAGACTATGTAATGTAAACAATTTGAGTAATATCGAAGCAACCAAATGTATAATTTAAACTGTGTACATTAATGTGCCAGTTAATTGGAAGGCTTTATGACAGTATATATATATATATATAATATATATTTGTTCCCTTCTTTATTGAATATCCTTATAAGGTCCTTTCCCAATTGAAGAAAAACTACGAAATTCTCAATTGCAGTCTAAACAAATCCTGAAAGGAAGGAAAATGTCGCCAAATTTGTTCCAAAAGTGCAATATCTGAAAGTTAACAATTAAAATGAGCACTGAGACTGAACATTGCAAGCCAAAATGAATGTAAATTAATACTTAAGGCGATGTGTGCTATTGATACTAAGCAATTAAATAACCCATGATTTACAATTGGGAGATTTCACAATGCGAATTTTCACAATTTCAGGGTTTTTGACGCTATTTTTCCCAATTGGTATGGTACAGGTACTTTTCCCAATTGGGGACGAAATATCACGATAGTATGTGCCATCTTTGTTTAAGTTGTTTTATTTTCGACTTGCATTTAAAGCGGGTATATACGATTTTTATATGTGCTGAATTGTAAAATATTGATACAAATATGTTATAATAACACACAATATGCAAGAAAAATGATACATTTAAGACGAATTTCATAAAATGCAGCAAATACAAATTAGCGCCCCGAGCCGATTGTGACGAAGATAATTCGTAATTATTTTCCTACAATAACCGATGCATTCGTCTTTTTAGTAAGTGTTCGTGTGTCGTATGAATCGATATCGCTGCAGGAATTTCAAATGAACCGTTAAACTAAATTTAGATTCACATCGTACATGCATGATATACATGCTGGCGAATTCGGCTGTACAGCCTTTTTCGATTTCAGAATTAAATATCTGGCTTATTCAGCATTTTTCGACACATGTTCTTCTTAACTTTTATTTTAGTTTATATTGAAATATATGTATAATAAGTTTTTTACACATTTTATATTAATTAATAAATATTTGACAAGATCGTATATACCCGCTTTAACGAATATATTATTAATTATTTTTGTGTTGGTATTTAACCATTTTGGAATATATTCCTTTTGAATATGGATATATATATAGGACACTTCAAAACAAAACGAAATTCGTCTTCAATATCATTTATATTACCGACCTATTTTAATATTGGAATTGTGGGACGATAAATGTAATTTGGCCAATATTGTTTTTGATTATCCAAATGGCATGCCGATTTTAATAATTTTGTTTTTTATTTATCTATGCACATAAAGCGACGTCGAGTCGTCTAGTCCTTATCGCCATTTACAGATTAGCATTGGGATAATGGTTCTATCTTTACAGAGTCCGGTTAAAACCATATTTCATATAAACCAGATGATTGAAGTAAAGAGCGTACCTGTGAGACCCAGTTTGCACGGGGATTTTTATCATTTTTTCAATTTTGTTATTTAATTGATCTTTTAACATTGTATTTAAAATACAATTTTCTTGCTTAAACGAGTGAATATTTAAAAATTATTTAATAATTCTGATATACATTTCGATATACAATGGAATTCTACCCAATTCACTATACAATGCGAGAGTATTTGTGGATGTTTTTACATTAAGAACCAATTTACAAAACCGGTTGTGCACTTTTTTACGGTATCTGCTTGATCATAACCCCAAAATTCAGAGCAGTTATTTAAGACTGATAGTACATTGTGTCAACTAGGTTAAACCTGATAGTTAACGGTACTTTGTTATTCTTAGGCAGTCGGATTATTTGTGGTGCACATACCTTAACATATTCGCATAGAAATTGTCGATTGAAGGTGATTTATTCATACCAAGCTTCTTAATAGCTTTTATAATTGTGTGTTTCAGATTAGAATATCTAGAGATTCAAATACCGAACTAAAGTCATAGCCATTATCCAACTGATTAATAAAGTAAAATAAATTATCATTTATTTGTGTATCGCCACCTAACATGAGAGTACTCAAATAATTTTTAAATTCTTCATTTGCAAATATCATCTCAAGCGGTAGATTTTTGTCGCGACTTAAATAGTTTCCAAAATTCTTTCGGTGACTTTTGTCTAAGATCATTCATCTTTCGACAGCGGGAATTGTAATACTATTTTTTCGACTTTCGACGTTGATATTTTCTATTATATAGTTTTTCTCTCTGACCGTCCGATAGGGTATTGTTAAATTGTTAAACTGCTTGTTTATATACGCTTTATTTAAGTTTACATTCGCCGTCAAACCACTGTTTTTAGTTAGTTACATCTAATAAGTATGATTTTCGATTACAACAGTTTTTTTCAAAATATGCATTACCGTATTTATATCAAAAGTGTTTAAATATCGACGTAAGACAAGCAACATCTCCGTTTCCATGGATTTTATTGTTTACATTATTTCGTAAGGTCGGAAGATCGGGAGAATGGAGCAGTGATGTTTGGCTGATCACCGCTCTTGGTTAAATTGCTCCTAAATATGGGAAATAGTGACAAAAAATAGTGATTTTTGGTACCAGTAAATGTGTATTTAATATGTGGGATATATTTTTATCTTCACAAAATGTATGTAAATAGTGATATTCAGTGGAATTGTGTTTTTTCTTAGCTGAAAAATTTGACTTTTTTTATTTTAGTGCATTTAGAAAGTCCCTGGACATATTGGGCATATTTAGAATACAAAATAACAATAGGATTAAAATCTCCTCGTCATTTGATTATACATCTGCAATACAGTGATAATATAACAATACCCCATTCGGAGTGGTAACGGTAAATCTGAATAACCCTAATTAAATTTCAAAGGACAAAAGCCTCAAACTTAACTAGCTAACAAGAAGCAACGTGCTGATTCAAATAACAGTACAAATACCAGCATGGATGAACTGTTCAATATCAGCACGCAGTTAGAAGCTATGACTGAGGGGCTTAGGGAATTGAGGGGGAGGGGGGGGGCTAAGGGAATTGATGGAGGATCTCAAGAGTATGTTAAAGCGAGAAGAAATAGAATATCTAATACAGAAAACAGTATCAGCGATAATGAGCAAAATAGAAGAAACAATGTCCAAAAAAATCGAAACTAAAGTTGCTAATAAACCTCAAACATTATATGAAAAACTTGCAGGCCTAGAATTTGAAAATAAACAGTTGAAGCAAACGGTTTGTGATCTAAAGAACAATAACACAAAGACAGTTAATGAACTAGATATACTTATTGAGAAAAATTATGAAACAAGCAGAGAAGCTCTTAAACTGGCAAACTACAACGAACAATACTCGCTAAGAATAACGTAAAAATTATGAACATTGAAGAAACATCTCATGAATCAGAAGCCAGTCTCATTCAAACAGTGTCAAATATCATGAAGACAGCAGCAGATGTCAACCTAAAGCCAGAGGACATAGTTGTCATACATCGACTTCCATCCATGAAGGGGACCATTAGACCGATTATCATCAAATCGAGAAACAACAATGCGAAGTCCGCAATTATGAAGAAACGTACCCCGATGAAAACGAAAGGATACAGGCTTGTGGACGATGTGACCAAGCGTAATCACGATCTTATACGCAGGCTACTTTTACACCCCGATATAAAGAACGCCTGGTTCTTTAATGGTGCCGTCTTCGGGCAAACCATCTCTGAGGAAATAGTCAAATTCGATATTTTTGACAATATAAACGACACAATCCGTGATTTCCGGAGTCGAAGCAGGAAGTTTCAAAGGGGGGAGAGTGTTTAGACGTTGCCAAGAAATGTCCTACAGACTGTGGATTTTTGTAATTTTGTATACCTTTTTATCGGTATGTAATTTACGTTTTAGCCCGCCGAATGCTACAATGACTATCACAATGATATTGAAAACTTGTTTGTTCTTAACGTAAAATAATATTTGTTCACCCTTCTATTGTATACATGTAACGAACTCAACTGTTGTAATACTATATAAATTGTAACGTATTGTACCATTTATAAAATGGTTCACTGTACCTATCAATATATTGCCTATATAATTTTTTTCAATATAAAACATGAAAAATACAAAAGAAAATCATTAAATTGTTCGCAGCGGTGTTTTGCAGCGGGTATGCGCTTTAAATGTTAATCCCCATTGCTGTAAACTAATGGATTTGTTACTCTTGTATAAACATACTGTTAAATTCCTAAAGTTTATCGTGGCTCCCGTGAATAACTGTGTTCATAGTAGTAACAGTAAATCCATGCCATTCTTAAAGGTGTGTTACTGAACCGGCTACTTCCATCAATACTACCATCACTTTCAGGACTTAAAAATATCTATTAAAAAAAATAATTCTTTTTTTTTTAACTTTAATATATCTAAGTATCAAACATCAAATAAAATAAATATATTTAGAATAAACAAAATCAAGAAACAAAAATATGTACTTGTTAAACATTATCTTGTCAGTTCGTCATAATTGTTCATACGAGAAACATATCAGTGTATGTTTTGTTGATGACCCGTGAAATGATAACGCCCAAATAATACCAATTTACAATAACGGTTAAAATAGAATGCGGAGGATAAGCAGTCTGTGCTTGTTCAATTATTTATCTTTGTCGTCCTAGTTTTGAATCAGAATACCGTTATGATTATATTTGTTCTCCTTTTTGGTTTAATTTGTCTGCACGATGTTCTCACTAAATATTTATGATTGTACAGATGCTAGATATAGTCTTCTTACACAAAATGCTTTACTTACTCAAACTTTCGGTATTAGATAGATGGGAAATAGCGAACTGACTGGGTTGTTTTTATGATAATGTATATTAAATCTAAAACACCAGTCTTGAGATCTGTGTGACGTATACTCAATGTCCTTATTCCAGGTCATAACATACATGCTTACGCGGAGAGTATAGTCTGTTCCAACTAGTTAACAGTCATTTACACATACTCTATGTTTTAATATATTGCTGATCTTGTATACATGTTTCGTTGTATGTATAGCTTAGTTTTTTATGTATAACTTTAAATTGATGTTGTGTTTTATAAAAACTCTTTAAACACAATCCGGTAGTTATTAAATGTAATTTAATGTTTAAGCTCCTTGAATGTTAAAATTATGGTTTAATACAGGTATTTTTGTCGCTAGTCTTTTGCATACCTAGGAATTCACTTTATCAGTGTTACTGTGTATGTCTGATGTAAGCCAAAAAGCTGAATATGACTAAAAAGCTATTTTAAGGATTAATGTTTGCCATAAAAGCGCGATATTATTGACCTTTAAATAATTGTAATGATATTTTAAACTTCTTTAAGCAAATTAAACAAATTAATTCATGCTGACAGTCTATGATATATAAACATAGTTTATTTTGACATTGTGTTGAACTATACTTGTTAAACAGAATCTGGCATATCATAGCATGCGATTGTATTGCTTTATTGTCTAACGTTTCTGTTGTTTTTACACTTAAATTGATATGATGTTTTGACAAATACTTGTTTAAACATATTCTGGTATATCAACAGCTGTATTTGTATTGTTTTCATGTTTTTAACTCGTTTATTTATTCAATCTAACATTGATATTGTGTTTATAAATATGTGTTAATCAGAAGCTGGTTTATAACTTAATGCATTGTATATTTTTCTTTTTAAATTTGTATAAAACGGATATAGCATAAATATGAATAGTCAATTTATGTATAATCTCTTAAATATGCTATATATATATATGTATATATATATATGTATGTATATATATATATATATATATAATTTATACAAAGTTAAAGCGGGTATATACGATTTTTATATGTGCTGAATTGTAAAATATTGATACAAATATGTTATAATAACACACAATATGCAAGAAAAATGATACATTTAAGACGAATTTCATAAAATACAGCAAATACAAATTAGCGCCCCGAGCCGATTGTGACGAAGATAATTCGTAATTATTTTCCTACAATAACCGATGCATTCGTCTTTTTAGTAAGTGTTCGTGTGTCGTATGAATCGATATCGCTGCAGGAATTTCAAATGAACCGTTAAACTAAATTTAGATTCACATCGTACATGCATGATATACATGCTGGCGAATTCGGCTGTACAGCCTTTTTCGATTTCAGAATTAAATATCTGGCTTATTCAGCATTTTTCGACACATGTTCTTCTTAACTTTTATTTTAGTTTATATTAAAATATATGTATAATAAGTTTTTTACACATTTTATATTAATTAATAAATATTTGACAAGATCGTATATACCCGCTTTAACATTGATATTGAGTTTATCAATATTTGTTTATTGAAACCCGGCGTATCACCAAATGTACGGGTACATGTATTGTGTTTTTTGTTTGAACTTTTCTATAATAGATATAGTACAAATATGTATATACAATTTATGTAAAAACCCTTAAGTATGCTCCTTTGTTAAAACATATCATATACATTTAACAGTGTCACCTTTATTATGAATATACATAAAGTCGAAAAACATTGTGCTTTTTTTATATGTACATACCGAAAAGAAACATATTATATTTTTGAGTGACTTAATCACTCAAACTTATACAATACATACTTCAGTGAAATCATTATTAAAACTCATATCCACATTTTCTGTTTAAAATTCCATTTTGAGAACATTAGATACTGATAATTTATGTCTTATATTTAGGGCAATTTACCTTGCACAAGCACACTCGGTTGTTGTTGTTTTTTCCCATGTTGTATTTTATATTATCTCTGTTTTTATGTTTGTCTGTGTGTTTGTATGAAGATAGAATGTATTTTGTACATCTTTTGTGTAAATGTATATATCTTAACAGTAGAGAAACCAACTGGACATGTTTTCAGATAGAAACTAACTGGACAAGCACACACAAATTAGCATTTACATCACGCTTGACCTCTTTAAATGATTAAATTATGCACTTTGAATGTCAAAGGGCTAAGCAATAAAGACAAACGCATAAAAATCTTCAAATGGTTAGACGAAAAAAAAGTATATGCCTATTACAAGAAAGTCACTTGACACATACTTTAGCACAAACCTTAAAAGATGAATGGGACAGAGACATCTTTCTCAGTGGACAACATACTAATAAACAAGGCATTGCCTTTCTGAAAAAAATAATATAGGGATCACAGTCGAAAACGTTAACGAAATAATAATTGGCAGACAAGCAAGTATAGATATCAAAATACACGAAACACAATTAACATTAATCAACGTGTACGGCCCTAACATAGATGACTCCACATTTTACGAAACATTACAATCCTTTATAATTAACAACCAAGATAAAAACATTATAGTCGGTGGTGATTTCAATACTGTCCTTAACCCATTACTAGATAAAAAGAAGGGAAACCTTTATACTCATCCTAAAAATAGAAACGTTTTAAATAACATAATTGAAAACTACAATATGATAGACATCTGGCGTACAGTAAATCCAAACGAAAGCAAATTCACCTGGCACTCAAACACAATACCAACACTATTCTGCAGATTAGACTATTTTTTAATATCTGAATCACTCTGCAACATTATTGAAACATGTAGCCTAAAACGAGGATTCATGACTGACCAGTCTCTAGTTGAACATAAACTACACAAAATACAACCTGAAAGAGGCCCAGGATACTTTAAAATTAATAACAGCATCTTATTAGATACACAATACCAAACGCAAATTAAACAAGAAATACTCAATACAGTTCAAAATAATAAAGATGCGAACCCAAACACCTAATGGGAAGTAATTAACGGAAATATACGTAAAACAACAACTAGATACACATCATTTAAACAAAAAGAAACACGCAAACTTGAAACTGAAACCATCAAAATCATTGAAACACTTGAAAAACAATTACATGAACAAACACAAACGATACCAAAGACATTGAGAATGAAATAACATAAAAAAAAAAACAAGTATTAGAAGGAATTTATCATACACAACTCAATGGAATTATATTACGAGCACGTACACAGCATGTTGAACACAATGACAAAAATACAAAATACTTCGCCAACATCGAAAAACGTAGAAGTGAACAAAAAACTGTACACAAATAAGTAGTTAATGGCGAAGATATAACAAACAGAACTCAAATACTAGAAGAACATCTTTTATTTTTTCGAAACCCTCTATAAACGAAAACATGTTGAAAATAACACCCTCTTTAAAAATAAACATCATGCTATAAATAAAGAAGAAAAACAACTGTGAGACGGATTACTTAATGAATATGAAAATGGATAAGCACTTAAAGAAATGCAAAATAACGAAAGTCCAGGATCTGATGGCATCACAGTCGAATTTTATAAAATATTCTGGATATCGCTAGAACCTGACGAAGAAATCAAACAGTCCCTATTTGCTGACGACGCAACTTATTTTTTAAATGACAGTATTGACTCATTTAATAATCTTATACAATCGCTTAATTTTTTGGAATGGCATCGGGTTTTAAACTAAACAAAAGTAAATGCACTGTGCTACAAGTAGGTTAATTTAAACAAAGCAATATTCATGTTAAAAAAGAAATGAAATTCAACTGGACATCAGATGAAGCAACTATGTTAGGAATAACCTTTACAAACAATGAAAATGAAACAATTCTAAAAAAAACATATTACCAAAGCTACACAAATTTAAAAATTGTTTAACATCATGGCAGCATTGTAAACTCACATAAACCGGAAAAGGACCGTGTTGAAAACGTTTGCACTCCCTAAATTAATTTATACACTAACAGTCCACCCAAACCCACCAAATGATATTAGTGAAGATATTTAATTTCATATGGGACGGTAAACCTGATAAAATTAAGCGTACTCAATTAATTCAACCAGTAGAACTTGAAGGTATCAGACTAACGGACATAGATTCATTCCTGAATGCAATCAAATGTAGTTGGGTTAAAAGATATTTAGATAATACGAAAACGAGTAAATGGAAATTATTCTACCAGAAAATTCTAAAAAAAAAATATGGCAACTCCTTACTGTTTGAATGTAATATCGACAATAATATCTTAGAAGAAATTTCACCCAAAAACCCATTTTTATCGAATGTTTTATCGGCATGGTGTTAAGTTACTCATAAACAAACAGAAAACCATTGTATGGAACAATAAAGATATAACTTCTAACAATAAAACATTTTTCTATAAACATTGGTTTGAAAAAAAAATTAAATATGTAGATCAATTGTACGACGACAGAATAAACGACGTCTATTCTTTTGAAAACGTATGCTACATTTACGGAATACCTACAAGTAATTTCCTGATGTACTACACATTGATCAAAAGAATACCCATACATATTAAAGCTGCTACCAATACAAATAACACACCATGTACTCAAAAAAACATTCGTAGAAATCATAACTGCAAAACAAAACAAAACGAACAAAATATGTTACACACTTCAAATTAAAAACCCTGCCGAAATCTCCAAAGCTCAAACTAAATGGCAAAACCTTCTTGGAGAAAAAGAATTGAATTGAAAACAAATATTTATCATGCCGTATAAAACAACTATAGACAGCACACTGAGAAGTTTTCAATATAAATATGTCCATAGAATCATAGCTACATATAAATATCTTGTTAAGTGCAACCTATCCAACACTAATCTATGTGATATGTGTAGTGAACATATTGAAAAAACAGAACACCTTTTCTGGGAGTGTAAACATATTCGATCTCTATGGAATCAATTGACAACTTTTCTAGAGAAACAACAATTAAGAATAAAATTATCTCTCTTAAATATTACTTTCGGTGTAAATACTTTTAAAATACCAGAAAGTAATAACACTGTTAACCACATTATTATATTAATAAAAAATTTCATATTCAGCATGAAAAATAAAAAACAAAAACCTACTTTGAACTGTTTTATAAATTATTTAAAACTAAAGATCCAAATTGAAAAAGAAATAGCCCTCAACAACGATACACTTAACATTTTTGAACAAAATTGGAAACACATTAAATTTTCATAATCTAGTCCATTTGTTTATCTACCTCACTTTATGCAACTCATATATAGTTTAATTATTATATATTTAAAAAAAAACATTTATCACAAACATACAAAGCAAAAAACCCACAAAACAACTACCTTTAAATTTAAAGAAAAACACAAGGTCAAAAACTATATAAATATTAGCATATATTGTATAATATGTTTAACATTATCATTGCTGCAAGTTATAACTTTGTTCTTGCTTATGCACATGTTTACATTATATGTTTTATATTGAATTAACAAAAATTATTTCGGCAGGTATCTAAATTATTCGTTAAATCGCTTTTAAAGGATAAATTATATTTGTTATCAAATTTATAACACCTCGATTTACCATTTCAAATGGTGTTCCGAAACACAGTGTTCTTTTTCAACGAGAATGCTAGCGACGCATAATTTAAGAATGTTGAAAAAAAAGTTGAATGTTCACCAATGGCAAATTTGTCAAGCAAACAAAAAAAATTACGGTGTGTAAGCAAATAATCTACAACGCTTGTACGTTTTGGGTCATGCATGTGAAATTTTCTCCATCACCGGGCCATCGACCGTTAACTATCAGCTGATTTGTCGCTTTACACGTGTCAAGTTAATAATCTCCGAAACGATTTGAAGTAGAATCACGAGAAATCCAAGACTTGGGCGTATCAATAGCAATTACGTCACCATCACCTATTGTTCGATAAAATTGGATATAATCTCGTTTATTACCTGTTCTTCAATTTAGGTCACCAGCTATAAATATTTTCCCACAAGCATTTTACAATATAATAGCTTGCTCTAGTTGGGTAAAAATATCTACATTTTACATGTTATGAACAGAAGATGATTCTGGGACAATATATGTAAAACAAATAAATACATTATCATCCCAATTAAAACAATCGTATCGAATTTAACCCGGATAATATAAACGAATGCAATTTGAGCTAGATTTACACCCATTCTTATACTATTTTAATATAATAATGAGGCCACCTTGGTCGTTTTGCGCGGCGATTTTTATATTTTCGAAAAGAATGAATCGGGTTTGAGTATCCCTCAATATCAATGTTAGAATTTATGTTTGTCCATGATACGCTTAGGCGCATTATATCATATTTACAAAGAAAAAATGGATTGACTGCTTTTTTCTCTGGTGTCATTCCTTCTAAATTTCATGATAGGAATTTTACAACACTCTGACTTTTGACTGTCCATGGTAGATTTGCTCGATACTGTAAAGTTTGCAATAGCCTTAGCAGACTTTTTTGAATATCGAAGCAGAAACATTGTCTTATTAATAAAAGGAAAAGCTTGTTCTGTTACACTTGCGTCAATTATTTCTTCAGCCGTCTGACAATCACAGAATAAATGTTTTAAACGTTCCTCTCTTTGTTTGCAAAATGAACATCATGGATCGTCTGTAATATTCACTTTATTGAAAAGACTATTTGTTCAAAGTATCCTGTGATTTAATCTGTATCGGAACCACTGAACTTGTAAATCCTTTGTAATTAAAAACGTAGCTCATTGCATTCTTATTTCTTCAATAATATTATTCAGGTGTGAACATTATGTTGCTTTAACAGATGGTTGTTTATTATGTTTATTAAAAATGATGAACAGTCTGTGAAAACCGTATTATTTTTTCAGTATGAGTGGTTATAATTGCAAAAAGGGTTCAATAATTGTTTCGGTAGGAGCAGATACACATTACTTTTTAGTAAAATTAATGTTCAAATTGTACGTTTAATTTAATTCATCAATAGAAATAAGGATTCCATTTGTCTATATATCACCTATAAAATAAATTCTGGTCTGGTATCGAGCCATGTCCTAAAAAAAACCTTGTATTTCCAAGAAATATATTTGCACTAAAAATGGATTATACAAGAGTGACTCTGTGTTTTCTTCCTACTTACCATCAAAAATGAAAAGTATTTTTAAACATATACCAAAAAGTGTATCAACTGTAAGATATATATTTAACGCATAATTATAAGCGCAATTTAAAATTTAAGAGTTTATAATATCATAACAAAGTTTGTGATATCTATCCCATTTCCACTAATGGATTGAATTGTATGAAACTAGGCATGTTCAATGCTGTAATAAAGGTATCAAAATTGAGACAATGTCCGTCCCTAATAAAGCTCAAAATCAAACAACTTCATTGAATATTAAAAAATACTGGGTGGGGTAGGCAATGCTATGAATAAGTGATTGAATAATGACACATTAAGTGTATTACAATTACAATCATTCCATTAACATTCTTCATTTCCATTTTTCAGAATATGTTTCATTTTAAAAACGTATTAACAATATATTAATCGTGATTAAAAAAATAAATATTTTGACAGGTCAACAAAGACATTTATTTGAAGTATTTGAAAGTTGTGTTGCATGCAATTGAATTTCTAATGAAATATGTTATCGGTCTGCACAGTGGTACAATGTATATGCGATTTCTTGAATGGTTATACGTTGTATATTATTGTTATATCTCAATACAATTGACAAAACATCAGAACAGAGTATATAACATGAGAGAGATCTCCTTGTCTGCAGCCCTTTTCAATAGGGAATACGTACTGAGAAACAGCTTATTTATGATGTTTATATAAAACCTCACACCAACGTTATATGTCTGGACCGACATTTAAGTTAAAGCGAGTATTTTGTACAAAGGTTGATGCCAATTAATCGAATGCCTTTTTAAAACAAAAAGGATAAGTTAGCCCGGGGTCGCATTTTCTTCCGTATAGTGCATTATGTCATAAAATACAATTGTATTTTCCGCAATAATTCTCCCTTTAATAAAACAAGTCTTGTTGTTATGAATAACGCGTCAGTAAATAATTAAAATGAATTAGCTATTACTCCAAAGACTATTTAATAAAGAGTTTGTACAAGAGTAGTGCGATGCCGATGTGTATACACATTCGTTGAGATACATTGTATGATACCTTGAGTTTGTGTTTTAAGTAAGTGTCCATAATTAAAAGCTTCATTTAAGGGTCTTACAACAGAAACCAGAACTGATGGGCTTTTATTTTAAAAACTGTTGAAGCTTACTTTACATTTATGATACATTCACTTTAAAAAGACTTACTTAGATTTAAGTTTTGACAATTGATTCCTATTTCATAGTAATAAAAGTATCCACTACTACACTCATTGTTCTGTTGCTTACAAAGAGATTGATAATAATGCGCTATTGTATTCTCTTTTGTAGGCTGCACAAATATTAAGATGACAGTTCAACCAGTAACGTTGATTGAAATTCGAAAATTATGTAATCTAAATATTTCATATTTTAAATTTTCTAGTTCTTAAATGTTTTCCACAGAGAAGTTTACTTCCAATTCTATCATTTTTATTTTAGAAAAATCGATTATCAAACAGACAAGCAAATCAGTAATCACATACATGAGCAAATTTGTAATCAAATGAAATTTAATGAGCAATTACTTATTAAATAGAGGAGCAAATCAGGAATCAAATAGATGAGTAATTCAATAATCAAACAGATGAACAAAGCCGTAATTCAACATATGAGCAAACCAGTTATCAAACAGGTGTACAATTCGTACATTTGATCATCTCGCTCGATAAACAAGCGCAGCTTGACGCAAAACTGATTTTCTAAATTAATTGGTCGAATAAATGTGCAACAAAATGAAATTGTATATGAGATAAATTTATTCTTGGAATACGCAATGTTCTTTATATGATGGAGACAAGAACGTTTTGATCATGTGGAACATGCTTTGTACAGGCAAATTTAAAAAGAGCGAAAACTATATAAATTAACTAATATTGTAAAATATAGTACTTTTAGTATGCACTCCCAATCGACGCCCTTTATCGCTTTTTAAGTTTCGATTGAATTTATTCATTTATGTTTATGAATGCTTTGTAGGTACAAACCGGATTATGTAGCTTTGTCATGCACATGAAAAAACATGCAATTACTCATAACTTTTGTGTTTTTTTTGTCCTGCAATTTCTCTTAATGTCCCGTTATCAGTATCTGAAGAGCTATTTATTTCCTTCCATTAACTATATCAATGTATTTCCATAGATAAAAACTGAACATAAATAACTTACTTTTCATTGATGGAGCGATACGAGGTTGAAATATCATTTAAACGCCTGAGATGCCATTGCGCCAAATATTCTAACCAACTTTCACGAAGATTGATTAATACCTATGACCTCTAGAATGTTCTTACGGTACATGTCATAACGTTGGCGACGCACGACAAAAGACGATCAAAGATGCTTACCATAAGAAATGTGTGCTTATGTAAGCTTCCACAATATCGGACACGCAATATTGAATAACCAAACAACTACACATATAGGTCAGTCCGGTTTATTGGAATAAACAACTTGTTACACCTAATACTGGGTTTCAAAGCATGTGTGCATAATTAACGTTAAACGACAACTAGCCACACCGTAGACTTACTTGTATACATTACTGATCTAAATTAAAAGATAATTAAAACTAAGTTTTCTTTTAAAGCATTCAACGTAGGTGTAAACATAAGTTAAGAAACACAACACTGCCATTCTTAACAATTATATAATAGGCAAACGCAGTTTTACGTTATCAATCATTCTAAGAAATGAGCGATATGTTTTTATAAGCACATTAGAAAACATAAGTGTGTGTTATTCTACAAGAAACCATGGGCGGAGAATAATGTTGTGAAAGTAATTGTGCAAAAGCCAATAACTTGTTGTGTTAAATGCACGTGCTTTTACGTGAGATCTAAAAATCTTTTTCTGTATTATGCAGAGCAGTAAAACCACATTAGTACATTTCATGTTTACTTAACGTTAAAACAAAATATGTTTGGTTAACTTGGTTAGTTTTTTCGCATGTAGTACCATTATAACTTAATTGTCTTTAACAATTTATATGACGAAACTTGCATTATGTTTTCGACGTTTATGAATAAAGACGACGTCATTTTGAATTATTTCCTTCTGTTTATTACACAGGAACGCATGTGTGCATGTTTTTGCGGCATAAAGGGCGGAGTATATATAACAACAGTTAAACCTTAACAGACGAATCATGTACATTTGCTATAGAAAAGGTAGTTTTCACGGCTAAGTGTTAAATATTAGGGGGAATCATGAATCCAAGCCGCCGCGATGCTTGTTTTAAATCGTTCGGGGTATCGCCCTCGTGGTATCATAACTACGCAATTTCAAACCGTTGATACTAAATTCAAGGCCGACTATGTCAATATCGATCAAATCTTGATGAATATTAGACACATGCGTATGGGACATTATACACATGTAACAAACAGAGATCAATAAACCGTTTCAGCTTAATTAGCTGTTAAATGTGAATATGGCGCGATTATCTAAAATCGTTTATCGCGTATATGTACGTGCCGTTATGTCGTCACCTTCGTAGTCTTGAAATGTTTTAGTGGAAATAAAGTTATTTTTGCGATTCCTTTGACAAGTTATCTTAATATGTTATAACTGCTGACAAAGGTAAACTCACCGCGTTATCAAAGCACGAGCTCAGGTATATCAGGACGTTCTCCGGATCACTGTCGATCTGCACAAAGTCACCAATAGAAACGCGCCCACCACTTGGAAAATCAACTTCGGTTAATGAGGCGGGATTCAAAGTCCACCTTATTGAAAAAACATACAACGTTTGAAATAATTAATAACAATATAGCCATAATATTAATACTAATTATTATTATTATTATTATTATTATTATTATTATTGTTATTATTATTTATTATTTTTCTGATAAATAAACAAATGCTACTAATACTACATATTCTCCTAAAATTGTTATTTTTATAAAATAATTTATGGAAATGAACATACCTGAAACACATATTATTATTAGTTTTATTATTATTATCATTATTATCATCATCATCATCATCATCATCATGAATATTATTAGAAGTTGTATTAGTAGTAGTAGTAGTAAAAGTAGTAGTAGAAGTACTGTAGAAGTAGTAGTAGTAGTAGTAGTAGTAGTAGTAGTAGTAGTAGTAGTAGTAGTAGTAGGAGTAGTAGTAGTAGTAGTAGTAGTAGTAGTAGTAGAAGTAATAGTAGTAGTAGTAGTAGTAGTAGTAGAAGTAGTAGTAGTAGTAGTAGTAGTAGTAGAAGTAGTAGTAGTAGTAGTAGTAGTAGTAGTAGTAGTAGTAGTAGTAGTAGTAGTAGTAGTAGTAGTAGTAGTAGTAGTAGTAGTAGTAGTCGTAGTAAGTAGTAGTAGTAGTAGTAGTAGTAGTAGTAGTAGTAGTAGTAGTAGTAGTAGTAGTAGTAGTAGTAGTAGTAGTAGTAGTAGTAGCAGTAGTAATAGTAGTAGTAGTAGTAGCAGTAGTAGTAGTAGTAGTAGTAGTAGTAGTAGAAGTAGTAGTAGTAGTAGTAGTAGTAGTAGTAGTAGTAGTAGTAGAAGTAGTAGTATTAGTAGTAGTAGTAGTAGTGTTAGTAGTAGTAGTAGTAGTAGTAGTAGTATTAGTAGTATTTGGGTGATTTAATCTCTATGAATGAATGAATTTAAATTAAACAGCAGGATCTTTACATTTTGCAACGTTCATAAGCTCGCAGTTATAGGGACTTTTTCACAGATTGTGGCGGTTTTATATGTGTCAGTCAATACCATATTACATTGCTGCGCATTTGTAACGATTTATTATTTTATCAATCTACATTGACAATAATATATACACAAAACTGTATTTTCAGTATGTTCAGTATGATTATGGTTATCACGGATATTTCGGTTCCCGATGTACAGAATATGTGACAGAATGTTTGACAGTTATCTTTGTAATAGTCTGTTAAAGTGTACCATACAAATATCCTAACTAAGTATGAGTGATTTACTTTCTATCTAAACAATGTTGTGAAATTTAATTCTCTTTACAAGGAATGAGAAATGTGCGTCAATTGATAATTAAATTTTATAGATGAACAAGTAAGTGTAGAAGCGACACATAAACTCAACAGAAATCAGAAAGGCAAGAAATCGAAAAGGTAAGTAGAATTGTCCGTAGAAGTATATGCAGTATACAGCAGACTGTTCACAGTAATAATAGGAAACATAATACATTATATTTATGGAAGTCGTAGTATCAACCAAGTTTGAACGTGTAAACATGCTTACCATTTATGTAAATTCTGACGATACGTTATTTCGGACCCATATAAAAATGTGCTTTTTTAGCACCAGTACCAATCATTAAATTTTGTGTATTGATGTACACGACTGTATCCACAACGCTTTCTTATTTCAACAGAATTAAAGTCAGAAAGATAAGAGCTTGTTGCTCAGCCAGACATACAACTTTTAAAAATGAATGCGCCCACGCCAAAATCTACTCGCGCTGGGCATGGGATTAAGGGCGACCACTAACTTCTATCCCTGTATAAAAGGCGGCACCACCTGACATATAAGGCCGTAAGAAAGTGTCCGTAACTTTATATGACCAGTGAAACCTTTGGCTTATGTATAGCCTACAGTTGTAATGGCAATTTATCACTCGATTATCCAAAATACAATTACTACTATTAGTGTGTTTATGAAAAACAAATTAACACAAGCATGGCCATTTTCTGAAAATATTAATTGATTGCTTGGAATAGTTTTTTTAAAGAGTAATTCCAACTGATATCTAATCTACTCTACCTTCTGTCTTTTAGAGTATTTCAATAGCTCTTGGAGCTAATATTATTAGAAGTTGTATTAGTAGTTGTAAACTTCTTCAATTTAATTATTTGCCCTCAGGTTTGAATTTTATTTTTGATAAATGTAACTATAAATTTAAATATACTCTTATTAGTCCACTTCTTATAAATCAAAACGCTTATCTTACCATAGTTTGTCTAGTTGCATTTTGAACTAATTTGAGGTAGTTATAGCGGTGGCAAGTCCCGTTGAACATACATAAGTCATGTAAACGATATGCATGCATAAAGCACTGTTTTTATGTTATGATCCACCAAGCCGCATGTAAATTTATATTTTGATTTTACGTGTCCAAATTGTGTTCTGCAAGTTGAAAGCAAGTTTATACCCTCGCTGGTCGGCTGTTTTTGCAGTATCCCTTATCACAATAGTATCGGCCCTCCTCATTATATCGTGACTTTAACGAAAAACCCTCAACAAGTGCTGGAGATTTCATGTGTTCGTTAGAAGTTGTTATCTATTTTATGGTTATCCATGGCTATTGTGACAATAATTTTCATGATTTCCTGTGTTTGGCATTTTATTCCAGGGTTATGTTATGATTTTTAAATAACGTAACACACGCTTATGTTTGCTTGTTTATAGATAAATAGTAGCTTTATCAAATGTTTTGAGCCACTTATTTTTTAATAAAATGTAAAAATATTTACAGAACAACATGCGAAAGAGTTTCGTTTTTCCATTAAGAAACTATATTTAAAACAAGCAAATGTGCATAGTAACAAATCTTAGCAACCAATCAGAAGGGCCGATTTATGATACTTATTGTACATGATACAGATAACTTTAGGGAGCTTAGTCTAGCCAGTATTTTGTCAAAAGATGCAGATTTAAATGCAGATTTCGTTGTTATGTCCAAAAATACACATTTAACTATACATTGGCATATAACACATGCTTGTTTTTGTATTTGATCACTTCAACAATTCGTATGTATTCATTAAGACGGCCGATACTACGGACAGACATGCTATTTGATTAATGTCCCATGGTTTTTTTACAAACACATCTTGGTGAACTTATTGTTAAATTTGAAGAAAACATCTTTCGCTACCTGCGCCAATGTATGATGTGTAATAAAATGTTCAAAATGATGGAAATCCATATTTAAATAAAAAATTCCCATTCCATTTTTGACCTGTTTGTGTACGTCTGCTTTCTGCTGCTTGATGAAAAAAATACAAATTTTGTCGAACAATTTACTTTGATTATTTTATTAGCAAGACTCTTACAATTTTCGACTTTTAAGGATAAAGCAAGGTTTTTAAATGGTAATTTGGACTGTACTTTAACATAACTGTGATACCTATGCATTTAAGTGTTTCAAATTCAGTTTTTCCCAACTGAAGTAAACTTATTTGATTGTTGCTTTTGGTTGTGTGATTTTGTCAATTCATGATTGATATAATGTTATTGATTTCTTACCTATTTACGATATTCATATCAGAAGTGATGATACATAAGTATGACCGGTAGTAGTGTTTTTAATTATTACTGCTATTAAAATTTGGGTGCTTTCGTCATAAAACATAAATAACAAAATGAAGTAGTCACATACTGTCTGTTTAATCATTTTGTTAATATGCATACATGTACTTGGCGTTAAGTGGTCAGTTTTGTTTTTCGTTCACATTTGGGGCCATTATAGGTACCAATTGACAATGAAAAAGTATGTATAAATCCCATATTGGACCTTAGTTTGAAAGCACTTTTTTGTCAATGTTTCAGTATTTGTTTGCCAAAAAAACAGCAGCACTTATCACAATTTTAGTAAACGACACATACTTTTTCCCAATCCAAAGGAACCCGGCCCCATTCCCATAATGGTGAAAATAACAACACTGGAGGTGAATGCTTTATACGTAATTTTTGCGATAATTTTCTACAAATTATAAATGAAAAGACATTAATTTATTTTTCCTAACTGTTATTCTTTTATACTTCACATGTGTTGCCTTTTTTTCCGTTATTCTGATATATTTCACATCTAATAACTACATTGTTGGGCTTCTGATGCAACATTACTGCTTTTTTTAAATGACTTGACTCAATAATGATGTGTTGTTAAGTTTCTACAGCGTCAGTTATAACTGATATATTTTTAAGCACATGCAAAATTTTGAATTGATTGTTGTTAAAGAAAACCAAATACGTACACCTGTAATAGGAAAGTTTGAGCGAATGATATAAGCACCACATTAATATTTTTCTTAAAAGTTTACGACGTATTTTACTTGTTTCAATATTTAATCCCAGCTCATGAATAATTATGACATACACTCGGACAATTGTCTAATGCTATGCATTTCAAACTTGAATATCTTAGTAAAGAGTATAGATTTAAATTTAAAATAGTACACATGATCATTTGACCTCATTCTGTGTTATCTCACGACAAAATAAATTTCTATTTTTTAAATCATTTGTTAGCAAAATCTAAAATACACCAACTTCCCAATTTTTGTGAAAATGTTGAGATTTTTTCTGTCCAGTGGGCTCGGTTCCATTCCCAGAAATGAAAAGGATACTGATAAAAGCAATGGTTTAAGCAGCGTGCTAATGCTGAGCTACATTGGCTGATTCATAATTCGTCATCTCCCGTATTATTGTTATTAACATCTCATAAATACAATTCCCAGAAGGAAACTGCTTTGCGGGTTTATAGCAATTTTTGAAAATTTCAATCCGAAAAGCTATTACATTGGTCATTTGTAAATATTATAAACTGATATTAAGATTTTATTCTACGTTTTTATATCCGTTCTGTATTCATTATTTTTTTCAGAAACAGGAAGAAAGCAGTTTTTTATGCAACAGGTGCTTTCTTTCGAACAAAGTCCATGACGACATCTTGAAGCGTCCTTTAAAGACATCGATATGGCGGAATAATTTATTATGGTAAAAATTGTATACATTCTACTGAGGTAAATGTTTGCGTGCAATAAACATATCTTTCTTTGTCTTATACAGATATTAAAATAATCGTAACATATGTGGTCGGGGTATTCCCAAACAAGACCGTTTTACAGTGACGAGCCTTTCAGCATGGCTTGTGCCCCATTATGTACTCATACTATAAGGTTTGATGGTATACACACAGTTTACAGAAGGTGTTTTTCACTGTTTTATGTACAACATTTAACTTGCAGTCGTTGTCCCATGTGACATTGTGTCTTTCATCTGCATTTTTATCAACCCATATATAAGAAAAAATGACCTAATATCCTTTTTCTTGACATTGTTAATTCATGTCACCAGTCTTTTTGTTCCCAAGGATATGGACCATTATCAGACGATAAGAGTTGTTTTCATCTCCGGCAAACCATTTTGAGAACAACATATACTATTGCCATTCATTGATGTTGAATTGTTATTTGATGTATTAGCTTTAACCTTTGTTTCATCTGCCACAGGTTGAACTTAACACAAAAGTACTTGTTGTATTCATGTACATATCACTTATGAGTAAAAGCTTCAATTGATTACATTCCATCTATTGCTCTATTAAAGGGGATTATATATTGGTTTTGCCCTCCGCCCTTTGGTTCATATGCACAGACTCTTTATTAAGGTAGCATAATAGTACAGTAGATATTTTTGTAACAAACTAAATTTACATATGATATAAGAAACAGTTTGAGGATGGCCTTTTGTCGTTCTTGCGTCATGAATTGTGCATCAAGCGTCATCAGTATTTACTTTGTTAACACTCTAGAGACCACTTTGTTTGTCCTGTCTTCATGAAACTTGGTCAAATGAAATGCAAAGCTTGTTAACACAATAGAAGTCACATTTTAAGTCAAATCTTCATGAAAATTTGTCAGAACAGTTTTTCTTATAATATATCGGTCATGTTTGAAAACGCTTCCAGTCAGTTGTAAACATGTCCATAAGTGGGGCGCGGCTGTTCCTAATAAAATAAAGTTAAACCTGTAAATAGTCTAAACGTCACATATTAAAATCGTTCATCATAAAACAGACTCAGAACATTTGTTCTGATGATGTTAGCTTTTAAATCAGTCAAATCCGTCCATTATGACTTTGTCTTTTGCAATGGTTATGCTTAAAGGGGAAAGGTTAAGATAACAATTCAAATAACAAGACCATGAATATAATACTTTGTGTTAACATTTTAAAGAATATCTTTAGTACCATTAAGTGTCTATCTACAATGTCAATGACTGCATTGCACTTGAACCGGTATGATAATATTTAGAATTTAAAACCACTATCACGCTCAACAATACTACATTATGCCATATAAACAATTTCAACAACAAACCGTAGTATACGATGGTTATTTACAATAGGAAGACCCTAAAAACAAGTAACATTGGTGTAAACACGTTAAAATGCAAACATACGGCAACTTGTAAGCATCTGAATATCGTTTCGCGATGTCATCTCCTTTCGTTTTGTGTATGATATCGAGTGAGGATTGGATTCATTTGGATTGCGTTCATTTGCATAATTTATACAAATTATAAATACAAGCTATCCCAGAAATCTTCCATTTTCGTATTCGCTTTATTCAAGTTATCCAGTATTCATTTCGGCTTGACATAATGATTATTCATGAGAGCTACGCCTATTCCGGCGCTTACCGAATCAAATCTCGCGCTCGACGGTAAATGTTCGGATATTTCGCGGGAAATCAAAATGGTATTATTTATGACACAAAACAATAAAAACGAGAATTTTGTATCTCGTTAAATCAATGTTACCAGACAACATCTAACGTTGAAATGTTGCATTTTGCTAAAAGAAACAATGATTTTTGTATGGGTTAGCTTTTTTTTACGAAATATTCGATATTTTTGAGCTTGATCGTTACTTTAATGTATTGACTAAGTATTTGTGAAAATTGTGAATTGTCCGACGCTTGGAAAAAGTCAAACTTGTCAATAATGTTGAATTATGTGGGTTTAATGACTTGTTTAAAGGGCTTTGCAAATGTTTGTGAATATACGAAGTATTGCTGCATTTAAAGTCTACCAGCAAACAAATATTTTTTTTTGCTTTTTGAATAGTTCGTAAATTTACAAAATATTGGAAACTTAAAAATGTAAAGTTTTATATGACATTGTTTGGGTTTCAAGAATATGTTTTAATGATTTGGAAATGTTTGTAACTAAACACAGTATAGTGGTATTAAGAATCTTCTTTTTTACCAAGTATTACTGAAAATAAATGCAAGTTTGTAAATTCAAGACACATGGAAAAATGATTTTTGTGCAAAAACTGCTTTTTCTCCTTTAATATGTTTTTCATTTTACACACTATGATGAAAATTGAAATAAGTTCATTTACAAAACATGCATTTTTTTCTTTTGATGCCAAAAGAACTTACTTTTTCTCTCCAAATTAATTGTAAGTTTACGACCAATGACGACAATTGATAAACATTATTAACTTTACGATTCATCAAAATTAATGACAATTTATATTAGTTTGTAATATTTTGAAGTACCGTAATAACCCTTAGTTTTCGGACACTCTTAGTTTTCGGACACCTTCTTGTTTAGCAAAAATTATAATTTTTCGTGACTCGTAAGTTTTTGGACTGAATAAACCGAAAAATACTTAATCTTTCTGAAGAAAATGTTTGTAATATTACAATCAAAAAAGACAATTTATAAATGTGTGTAATATTACGAGATATCAAAAATGTTGATTTTTGAGGAAAAAAACTGACATTTCCATGATGACAATTTATAATAGTGCGTAATTTACCAATGTTCAAAAACTGTTGATTTTTAATGCAAAACAAAAAACTGATTTGTAACGATGACACTTTATAATAATGCCTAGTATTAAGAAGAATAAAAAATGTTGATTTTTTATTAAAACAAATCCTGACTTTCTCTCACTAAAAATGTTCGTAATATTACGAACAATGACGACAATTTATAATTCTGTGTACGATTACGAAGTATCAAACATGTTGATTTTTTAACGCATTCCTAACTTTTTCATTTGACATTTTAACAATCTATTTTTTCATGATGACATTTTATAATAGTGAGTTACGAAGTATCTAAGTATCTTAAATGTTGATTTTTAATGAAATAAAATCTGACTTATTCATGACGAACATGTATAATAGTGCTTAATATTACGAATAATCAACACTTGTTTTTAGTTTTAAAACCTTACGTTTTCATGATCACAATTTATAATAGTGCGTCATAGTACGAAGTATCGAACTGTTGATATATAATGAAACAAAAACTGTCCTTTTTATGATGACAATTCGTAATGGTAATATTACGAACACATTATACAAATTATAATAGTGCGTAATATTGCGAAGTATCAAAATGTTGATTTTTAATGGATAACTTGAAGGTGTTTTCTTCCTGAAACTGATCGTTATATTACCAACAATGATGACAATTTATTATAGTGCGCAATATAACGAAATATCAAAATTGTTGATTCATACTGCGACAAACGGATTTTCCCACTGAAACTGTTCGTAATATAACGAACAATAATGACACTTTATAACAGTGTGTAACATTACAAAGTTTCAAAAATATAATTTGTTTAATGTGAAAAAAAGATCTTTGTCCCTTGAAATTTTCGAAATATTACGAACAATTTGTATTTAGAGATCTTCAATGTGTTTTTTCGGCACTGCACTTTTTGGTAAATGTACCCACCTTTTGAGGTAACAGATACATTTGATAAATTTTCTTCATGCATTTGTGTTGAAGGTTAAATTTATGTGCAATAAAAGTGAGAAAAAACACAATCCTTTTTTTATTCTGCTACGAAAAAAAGTGAATATCAAAAGATATTCCCTCATAGAATTCCGATGAGTTATGTGAAATACGAAACAGTATTGTTGTTTATAAAATCTGTGGGTCACTTTAAAGGAATTATTTGAAAACAAAACACATATTATATAGAATGTTTGCAAGGATTAACTATAAAGCATACACACGAGTCAAATAACTTTGAACAGTCAACATGATTCAACTTAACCAGACAGATAGCAAACGCATAAATGTTTTACAAATTTAAGGTAATGTAGATTTGCTGAGATATGCCTGACATGCATGCATATCGACAAAATGTGAGTGCTTCATCACTCTCACATTTTCAAACGATATAATTGTTAAATCTATTTTTCAGGTACCTGGTCTCAATAAAGATATATCTTAAAAAGAGGTTTCAGAGGTTTTTTATCAAGACGATCGTCTGTTGACCAAATGTTAAAAGGGAATGAGAGCAATGTTGTGTGTTGCTAATATTAATGTGTTACGTTTCTACTAATACAGATTACCTTTTACGGTCTATATCCAGGGTAAACAACTGGCCATTCGAATCTATTCCGAACACACCTCTGGACAATTCCCAACACTGAAATCAAGACAGAACATATACAACAAGAAAAAAAGGTTAGCGGTCCTTCTTTTGAATAGTTATTACAAATATAATCAAATAGGAAAATAGTAATTATTCTTCGAAAGAAGAAACATACATGATATCGATTCTTTGAAACACAGTTAACAACAATAATTAAACGTATTCTAAACAACAAATGGTTTGTTTTTTTTAATTCAAAAAGTCTAGAAATCATGCATGACTATCTTATATACTTAACCACATACACTTTATTATATATATGCACTGAGTTACATTTTGTGAATTAAGTTTGTGTCAATATCAAACTATATATTCAGTCAAATATTATTTATATTTTTTATATTTTAAATCAAGAATAGGTAAATAATTGTTACATATTGTGCATTTAGGAATTATTGTATTTGTTGATTTTATTTTACGAAATCAATTTACTTCTGATCTTCAGTTTCAACTATGAATCACTGAATTTTATAACTGATTCAACATTTTGATGAGAAGCCAATGAGTATAAAAATTGAATCGTTGAATTGATATCCCCCGTATAATACAATGTGTTTATTGAATAGGCGCAAATCCCTAGATATAGTACGTTGTCGTCATTAAATATACTAAAGTGTAAGGTTATTGTTTTTATTAATTGCAAATCTGTTAATTGATATATATATATATATATATATATATATATATATATATATATATATATATATATTTACATATCGGTTTTTTGTTTATTTATTTATTTAATTATACAAATGCAAACCTTGGGTTACAATGTGGAAACCTTAGGGCGACAATTGTCGCCCTATGGTAATATACCGTGTCGCCCAAAAGTAATTACGTAATATCTTTCTTATTAGGTATGCAAATGTCCTTTTCAACTCAAACATAATAGTTTGTACCATAATAAGGTATGGGGAGTTTGATTTTTTAAAATATTTAGGCGTTTAAGGAAATGTTATTGTATTTTCAATAAAGTATGTTTATGTCGAAAACAACCGTTAGGCACCTTTAACATTTTAATTTGATATACTTTGCAGAATTGATATATCTCTTTGAAATTATCCAATGATGTCATTTATGTTGAGATATAATGATATGCTTTATAACATATAGTGCTTATTGTTGGTTTAATTGGGTATTGTAATGAAAGCATGATTTAAAAAGTCACGAACTCATCAACTGTTTAAAAATATAAACAATTGCTCAACAAACCACTTTGATCGAGACGATATTATTAGCTTGCATTATTTTAAAGTATTGACGCTACAAAAGCTACGCGCGGTATAGCCCCATTTGCAAACGACGCTGCAGTTCTTGACCAGCGTTGCAACGCAAAGATGAGACTCGACAATTTCAGCGGCGTTCCCAGACTATGCTTGTTTGCTATAAAGGACATCTCTCCTGGACAGGAAATACGTTACGACTATGGGGAAGACACTGAATACCTGTATTGGAGACACAATGTACGTCGAGCACAATGTAATAGACAACATTGATTATTGTGGATTAAAGGTTTTTAAGCATAAAAAACTGTTTTCTTTCCATTTGCACACTATTTACGAACAACCCAATATGAACAGTCTTTTCAAAAAAGACGGCGTAGAAATTTATTTTGAGATGGTATTATTTTCCTGTTTAATAGAACTAATGTAACAGTGAAAAAATAGATTAATACTTATGCCCACCAACATGTCAATACTTATGCCCAACATCATGTCGGTTATATAGAGTTGTCCGCATGCGGGCTCCACAATCATTAACCGATTGTAATAGCTAAATAAACAAAAGCTATTAAAGACGAAAAAACCATGCATTATCACTATATCACCCTGTTCACAAATACTGAGTTTCATCAGCTTTCTGTTAACTTTTGTACATGTAGAACGATCCAAATTTTATGGTTGACTTATTTCTGTGCCTATATCAATCTAAAAAGAGAAAGTTAAATAACGTGTATATTACCTATTAGGCCATATATTTACCTACTGATTTTTATTATCCGAGCGCTATT
The DNA here is from genome assembly GCF_020536995.1 of Dreissena polymorpha. Classification (NCBI taxonomy): domain Eukaryota; kingdom Metazoa; phylum Mollusca; class Bivalvia; order Myida; family Dreissenidae; genus Dreissena; species Dreissena polymorpha. Next base: position 65,420,664 of record NC_068359.1, read on the forward strand.
ACTATATACAGACTTTTCGGACTGACCGTAGGGCTAACAGACAAAATTGACTCATATTACGTATATTCGGATTATCCCTGTACTGTCCTCTAGTTGTGTACCAGGTTTTATTCAAGCGTACACACCTTTGATCCATAATTTAGTATTCAGTTATTTCTTAAACCATAGCATATGTATAGCGACGCCATTTTGTTTGACCAAAAAATATAAAATACCGCGAATGTATCCCACTATCAACAACAAAAAAATGAGACAAAACAAATTACGGCGAAAAAGTCAGTCTTGGTTATTTCGATATTATATCATCAGGTTTGATTTATTTTTTATTTTTAGCAGTCATATAAACAACCAAGCTTTGTAATATGGATCTTGTACACCCATTATTAATGCTTCTTCCTGTAATTGCGCGATGATGATCTGAAATATTAACTGTATGATGCTATATTCTTAAATCTTTTTCGAAAAGAAAAATACACCTGGGTACTAATCGTACACAACGGTATTAGTCGCACAATTTATACATTATATTTTCTTAATCAGCGTTTTTTTCCCAGCAGTTGTGGTTTAGCATAAAACTATATATGTCTAACAAAGAAACGATTTTAGATGTTTAACTCAAAAAATTAATATAAAGAAAGGAAACTGCAGCTGCTGGAGCAGTACCGCATTCTCATTATAAACAATTAGTTGGTCCGTTATTTAAGGCAATAGACTAATTGCCAAAACTGTACAAAACAGCACAATACAAAACAACATAAACACATACAAGGAAAAAGCTGGGGTTACCGCCTTTAAACGGTCAATTCAAAGCATTGGGGGTTTTAACCGGTTTAAGAGCGGTCAACCTCACACTTCATGATACATATAAGTGTAAATAAAATTTACATGGATTTGCTATTCTTTGTTTAATCTACAACAATAAACTTGATATCATTAATTATTATGGGCTATGAAAGTATAATTGGTAGAATGTATGGTGTAGTTTCAAACAAGCGTGAGATTTTTCGTTTACTATGCCTCGTATCAGAAATAGTTTGCTATGTAGAACTGAATAAACATTAAAAATGCATGTGGAAACAGGTACGCCAAACGATCTTTTCAGCCGATCTCGAGTAATTATCATGCAACAGTGTTTAAATAGATGAAGCAAAAAACAAGCTCTCGTTTACACAACTATTGACCGATTTACAGACAGACTACCTTATGAATCTGATAAAATTTGTTTTTGTTTTTATAATAATTATATATCATAACGCTCAATTATATGTTTGCAGGTCAGTTTTTTTTTAACAATTGTGACATTAAAATAACGAATTATTTATTTATTTCAGAATTGGATGGTGATACCCCTGAAAGAGTATATTGTCGTCAGCAAGTACAACACAGCGAACTAAAGACAAAGACAGTATAAACTTACTTCGAACGGAACATTTAAAACCAATTTTCGTATGCTGAGGTTTGTTTTATGAAAAAGAACGTTTATTTAATATATAATAAACCAAGCGAACCAAACCTTGTACTACGTAGCGTTTTTTACGCTTAAAACATTTGTGTTACACTAACCCGACCCTTTTTCTTTAGTGCTGAGTATGACCATGGCACAAAACAATTCATGTTTTCGAATAATTTAGCTATACTTAGCCACATATCAAAATATTTTTTGCAAGATTTTACAAGCATGCTTTATAGACATTTAAAAAAAAAACAAGTTAATTGAATGAAAAATAACACTAAAAAGCAAAATTGACTGTATTTTTCCTAACAACACAACTATTTGCGTGCATATTTGTCAACCCAAGGAAACCACGGGTTCACAAACTGTTCTGTTGCCATCAAGGAGTGTAAAATATTTATTTTATTATACAAAAAACTTCTCAATACATACATCTTGTAACACGGTTTATTAGCGCATTTTGATTTAATAACGTGTTAATGACGTTATATTTCAGTGAGTTATTCAAAATAAACAAAATAATTAATTTTGTTTGAACAAAGAAAGTGGCCGGAAAAGTCAGGTAAAAGCAATTAAATAACCTGTCCATTTGGTAAATATAATGAGTAGAAATACTATATTAATGGAATCATAAAAACAGTATGCCAAACACTATTCCATACAGGCTTCCAACACTTACATCTTTAGAATTCACAAATAAAAAAAATCTTCATTTAAGAACAAAATTCAGTTATCAACAGTGCATTTGTTAATAGCTTTACTGTGGCATTCATTTAATGTTTACTCTATCCACATTATTCCATACCCGCGACGTATCATGTAAAATGTTGTTATTATCTAATAAAATATATTTATATATTATCATCACGTCTATGTTTAAATCAATCATTTTATTAAATAGAATAATACTTTTTGAACCTCTACTACGGTACAAGCATATTATACACCCCATATAAGAATAAAAAATAGGTTCAAAAGTTAAAACTTTCTCTGTCTGTCCCGTTGTTTTCATTTGTTTTGTTTAATATTTACTTGTAGTGGATTGCCAACACATACACTACACGAGGATACGTTCCGATTGTTGTTGACGATGCATTAAATGCCGAATCTTTGGAATTGCACGATGATTCTAACAAGTCGTTTCAACTTGGTACATACATATAAAACTGCAGTGTACTCGGTCACATAAAACCCAGCAAATTAACAATATGCATGTGAATAATTTTCCATCGTCTTTTTTCTGTTGATATAATGTACAGTAATCATATACGCACTCGTTTAAGTTGTATAATTTTTAAACCTAAATAATTTTATGCACGCTGTATTATATTGTACTTAGTAAATATTGACGATGACAGCTATTGTTGTTTATTACCACATTTTAAGGCACGTATACTGTTTGTAAAACATGGGTAGTGTTTTTTCTTTGCTTAACAGATCTCGATGGGCACAGGACAACTCACAGGAGCATTCTCCACTTTCACAAACATACAGACTTCTAAAAGCAAGTTTTGAATATCTGAAACACAACTTGTCTGACGAGGTCAGTATAACAGTAATACTCGTAAAAAATCAATTAAAACCTAGGTCTTTCAACGTGCTTTCTTTTTTCTTTGTATTGTATGGTAGTACTTTGGATCATATCACCGTTAATAAAACATGAAAAGCGGTCAGTTTAATAACTGTTAACAGTGTAAGCTGGTTTAAAAGTACCTACAGCTAAAACATTCACTATGCCCTAACATTTATTTATAATAACAAATTTAATTTATAATCAATTTACATATTCGACAAACTTTGTACCGAAAGAGATTAACAAAATTCAACTTTGCGTTTGTGTACTAGTAAAAACGTTTGTGAAACATATGTTCAACTCCGAAATAGTCTCATGATTATTCTTTAATAAAAATCAGAAGATACATTTGATTGTCTCCTTGCAGTTGGAAGATGCTTACATGACCCTACTCGTGCGAGGAAAGAATGTATTGTACATAGATACCGTATCTGCGACAAATATATTTCAAGGACGGCAAACAAAGACAAATCTTAAACGCCATGTAAGTTTTGGACAATAGAACAACTGTTTTTAAAGCTTCAATAACCTTTAACCTTACACCATATACCCTATAACATAGCTAAAATTAAATAACATATTTAAAAAATTCAAAAAGTAGCAATTTGACGTCAGAAGTGGTTCTATATACATGTTATCTTGGTTGATATCTACTGAATATGTCATTTAATAGAATTGCGTCATAACTTGCGTCATCGTTTAGATGTTTATTGGCTGTAAGGCTCGCTGCTCGCTGTATAAAACACTATAAGTCACATGCGTTTGAGTTATTTAAAATCATGAAGCTGTTAACATTGCGTGACATTATTTGACGTTGCCACGACATTTTTGCAAAGTATTGTAATAATGTTTGTCAGCCAAACTAAATTTGCAAATGTGAATGATTAAATAGTATATTACATATTTGTCAGATAAATATCCGTTATTGTTATATTATATGAAAAATAGGGTATATCATGTGATAAATTATAATAAATGGCAAATAAATTAGCATCTTAACATGTCTGGTGTATCAATGTTGATCTAAATAGACATATAATAGCAAAGACTTGTACTCAGCTGCAAACAATTCCAATATACGCAGCTGAGCATCGCCCAAAGTATGCGTGTTGTACATAGCGCTGTTACATAACATAATTATAATAAGTCATGTTTCTGTTATCTCGAATGAATTTAAGTGTATTTTGCACTGAATTTACTAATTTTCTATAAGTGAATGATTTTTTTACGAAAACGGAAAAACTTAGCGATATGATGCTCTTTTACATGACGTCATATTTTGCGTAATAACGTTCCAACAACGTCGCTTAAATGCTGTGATTTACAGATGCCATATTTTCTGTATTGTAATTATTTTTGTTTAAAATTCAAATACGAGGGGTGGGGGCGAACTGAAGGCTACAGTCAAATGATATGACAATCATTCTGTGCTTTTTACGCTTATTTATCACAAAGCATGGATTAATTTATGATATATAACTAAGATGATTGTTATGATCTGTGTTTTCGACTTTGTGCATCCATTGGTTTTTTTCAGGAAGATGATGAAAGGTATGATTTAATAGTGGTAATCGTAAATGAAAACGAAAACCACAGGGTTATCATGGTACACGAATACAGATTTATGATTTATGAAATAAAACAAGATAAAACTAGACACAAAATGGGATGTTTTGTAAATATATATATGAATAACGAAAATCTACAATTATATTTGTAAGGGCCACTGAATTGTTTGTACTTTTTTGCGGCAAGCAACAAATTGGAATATAACGTCTCAAGACAATGCAGACTTTACAGCACATTTTAAAAAATATTTATATATTGAGATATTAAGATGCACTGTTACATGAACTGGTATGCTTTATTTTTATTAACTTAATTTACAAATCATACTTTGAATAGTTTTATGTAGTTCATGCATTCAAAAACACTAAAACTTTTTGCGTAAAATTAATTTTTATTTACTGATATAGGTTATCCTGTGGAAAATTCAGAAGATCATATATGTGAATCCCCTAGGAGAAACAGATGATGCGTATCGATGTCACTGCAAAAATTGGTAGTAAGTGTCAAGAAATCTTGTATCTGTTTATGTACGTGTTAGGTTACCTGCTATGGAAGATCTCATTAATTGTAATTGCAAAATGTATAAAGTGCCATTAATTTATCTCACATTATCCAGAACTTATTATTTATACTCCCGTAAAATGTTAACATTGCAGTCACTTCTTGGATAGCCGTTCAAAGAAGGTTTGTATAATGGACGTATGAGACCTTGGGGTATGTCAACAGCTGAGCATGATAAGCAGATGGACAGTGTCTTGTATGGCATATTTGTGTAAGGTTACCTTTGCGTGTGCATGACCTTTTGTGTTTTGTGCGTGCATATAGTTACACGTATAATTCTCAAAGCTGTCACACTTTTGACACTTTTATTTAATATTGAAATTCATTTGAAAATAACGCATGTAAAGAGAATCACGAAAATACAGAGGCACATATAAAAAGGCATAGCTCTCTTAAGTCGTAACTTGTTACACCTTTTCAACATGCTCTAGTACAAGTCTAATGTTTATAAATGTTCTCAAATGAGTTCCAATGGATTGCTTTGTTGAACAAAAGAAGGTTGGTATCACTGCCATTTAGAGGAATGTAAATCCAAAAGTAATATAATCAACATTTGGCGGAATCTAATCAAAGGCAAATGTTGCTAGACCACTGACTTTAAAATGATAAAAAAAATATAGACTAAGTCTTCAGCAAAATGGCATTTGAAAAACATTAAAACAATATTTGACATGCTTTTTTTATTAGTTTGAACATCCATCAGTTCTTTATATGAAATTGTAACGAGTTGGATAATATAGCAATCATAAACTTACACCAGGTTTTCTTAGCGCCTGTATATATTAATACTTGTGCAATACTAGTTTGCAGAACAATATCTTGAACTGAGGACGCTGACTTTTCCCAAGAGCATAGCTCATTTGAGGAGAGATAGTATCATTAAATATTTTTGACTCCAAAGTTTTATATATTTATAAAAAGAGGCATCGAAAACGAATGCGTGTGCACAACATTTTATTTTTATTTTAGTTGTCGTGTATGACACAGTAATTGTTACTTGACGGGAGGTTTGAATTTAGTACAAGTTGTAGGTCAAATCAATATGACTTAAGAAACTTTCGACGATTTAGGGTTGATTACTGCGGTTATAACCAACGGTTTGGTATTCTAAGAGGGCACAGCCCAAATGGTCCGCATACAAGCATCAGAACGACATACCTTGGTTATTACCCCAATAACCAAAAAATTCTAACATAATTTTATTTATAAGTCAACTGAGATTTAAAGGTAACCAATAAGGACTATATCAATAACACCTCTTCCCCCTTTCCGTGAATTACATGACGTCGGATTCATTCATAAACAGTTTGCGAAAAATCAACGTTACGTCATTCGTATCGGAAAACAAAGAAAATATTTTGCTAATTACTAAAAATTCAAGAATTTTATTGCAGACAACGGAACTTGTGTCTTTTGTCTACAGAACTCATATCGAATGCCGTGGTAGACTACATTAGTAACCACCGTTTAAACGGTCTATACGCTTCGCATTTAGCTAATGGTTTTTATTTGCAGATATATATTATACAAAGGACATTGAATCTGACGAAAACTCACGGAGTAAAATCGACTTTAAAAAAGATCACGATATTTGTGATTTCAAAGACGGTAAGACTTTACACATTTTAATATCTGGGTAATTTGTATCAAAGCGCTAGATAGTGACCGATCTTTTTATATCACAATATAAAAACTAAAGCATGATACATAGGTTAAAGCTCCCATAAATAGAAATTTGATGTCTTCCTAATCCAATCTGACTTCGAAAATTGTTGATTTATTTTCAGCCCCTGATCATGATGACGTAGTTGATTGGCCCTTCACAACATCTTCAGGTATACAATATTGACATACACTTGAGACTTGCTTTTTTAATTTAGGATTGCCCAAATACTGTTTTTACAGGTGTATTGTCTATGCATTATTATTGATTGCTCAATGTTACAGATGATGATTTTGCTGTTTGTGCATACAATCATAGTGCAGTTTTGATTTAAATAACAGATTAATAATTTTGTTTAAAACAACATGTCCATATGTCAATCTTTTTTCTTGTTCGTATATTTTTTTTAATTACTCACCGAGAATGAACAGTTACGTGGACAAAATAATTGTGTTTTTTCTGCTCCTATCACCGGTATATTGCAATTTTTAAGATTATTCAACGCTATTGTTACGTCTTGCTACCTACGACTCGGAAGGTGATCAGGTTATACAAAACAAAGTATCGTCGACATTTCCCCAAATTTCTACTAATTGTATGTGTGACATACTTCATCGTATTTTGTTACGCGATTGTTAAAAAAAGTGGTATTGCGTTTGTTAATCTAGACATTAAAATTACTATTTGTTTATATAAAGGTATAATTTCTTCTGTGAAATAATGCGTTTCTTGGATAGTGTATTATCTTTATCTGTGACATCTTTATTTTTATATTTATATCGTTTTAAGACCTGACCTGCTCAACATGTTTGCGTGTATTTAAGAAGAAAGATGCCTTAACAACCCACTATCTGACACATATCAACAGATCAGGTAATACAAAATAACTTTTACTTCCAAATTACCTCAAGACTACAGAAAACACTCAAGGTTAATTGAACACAGAATACATTGAAGTAGGCACTTGAATCTATTAATGTTTTACTAAGTCAGCCTGATATTTAAGTAACATGAGGTGATGCGTATATACGTTCTTTTGTTAAAAGGTACAAAACTAAAAAATGGTCTATTGGCGTATTAAGATGTTTCATTATCGGATTACAGAGACAAAATACGAAAAGCCAAAGCGACCATGTCCTTTCTGCAAAACGGAACAAAGTCAGTTAAGAAGGCACGTATTAACGAAACATCAAGACGAAGCTCAAGTTCAGGAAGCTTTGTTTTATCACGAAGGTTCCACCGAAAGAGACAATGCCTTTGACAAAATCCGAAAAGATGGGATGTATCGATTTAATAAGGAAAAGGCTCTTGATCGGAACCAGATTATGTGTCGGAGAGGAATTGTCACGCTGATGTTCAGTGTTCAAAATGCAACGGCTTCTTTGGAAATCGCTTGTTTTACCGAAATAGAGAGCTATGCATAGGCGACGGCATCGATGTTCCAATAAGAACGAAAACATCACTTTAGAGTTTAAAAAATACTGATGAAGAATACGAAATAGAAATGTTTAATAGATTTCAGGAGATCGACATCGGTGAAATTTGTCGATTCAGCGATGCGTCGAAGTTCATCGGCCAATCCCTGTTTCAATAGCAAAAGGGAAAGGAAGGACATGGAGGCCAAAACAAAAAATCAGTCATGAATGATATGCGATCTTTCGCACGGTTATACAAAGCATTTAAAGAATAAATGCCTTCAAGTAACACCTCTGAAAACATGTTTGTGGTGAAATACTCTTACAACCTGCAACGAGCAATCGAACCGATCAGCAATGACAAAGATAAGCAATTTAAATATGGTTTTAAAATGTCCCTTAAATATATCATTCATATGGCTCAGGAAAAGATGATAGGGTTTTATTCGAAGAAAGATGATGATTCAAAGGTAGCTTGCTACGAAAGGTTTTTGAACGTTTTGAAATTGCACGAATGAAGGATTTTTGCCGATTCTGCATACGCGTTAAACTACAGTCGGCAAGAAAAAAATGAGATTGTCGGAGCAGCAGGCTGATGAAGAGGACATTCAAAAACTAGGAAAGTACATTAAGCAAAATATAGAGCAAATTAGGGCTGCATATTATTTCGTAGACCGACGAGAATTTGTCATTTTACGGAACAGTGTATTCAGTCGTTTGAATCTTTTCAACGCACGACATGGTGGTCAGCCGAGTAGGCTGCAAATTAGCCAATACCAGCCGGCAAAGGAAAGTGGATAGACAATGGCAATGTAGATCAGCTTTCAGATTATAAATTGCTCGTGTCTTATCAGCCAGACAAAGGTAATCACCTTGTCCCTGTCCTAATTTCAAAGGATTGAATTCTCGGTCTGGATATGCTGTGCCACCCTGAGATTCGTCATCGGGAAGAAGTACTTCAGTCTAATGAGTTTCTGTTTCCAAATACTACCCTCTCATCAGACCATGTTTTCGGGTGGGCATGCATTTGCAAAATGTGCGTGAATGCACTTATTACACAACCCGAAAAATTAACCGCAAGCAAACAGAAGCACATAATCTCCACGATATACAGTACCCTTCAAGTGCCTGAAAGGGAACGTCATTTCTTCTACAAACATATGGGTCATTCCAAGGAAGTCAACATCGGAACATATCAATATCCTTTACCAATAATTGAGGTCATTAAAGTGGGGAGACACCTTCAAGATATTGATAATGGTGAGACACCTACAAGATATTGATAAAGGTAGGGAACTTGTTTTCATTCTGGAAAAAAAAACTTACAGAAGATTAAACTTAGAAAATCAATCAAAAAATTTCGTGATCATTATCCGACTATATGAAATAAAGAAAGGAAAAAGTAGAACTCATTAACTTTCCAGGTGCAACAATAATGGGAAACATTCCAGAGACTACAACACGTGACAATACAAGAAAACGGGTATTCCTTGATGGTATGAGTTTTATCTTGGTAAATGAACAAGTGTGGAATTTTGTTGATAAAAGTCATATCGATGGCTTATACTTTGTACGTTATTTTAACTTTATTTAAAGGATTACGCATCCTTAATATGAATAAACATTATTTTCTTTTACATTTTAAAAACAAATAAATCATTTTACTTTTCATTTTGATCGTTGTCCACTGGACACTTTTGGGATGCGCAAAATATCCGTAGTATTAATTAAATTTTATTATTTAAGTAGTACATGATAACCTCTAAACGCATTTGCATTTCTTGTAATGCAAACGTTATTGTTTAGAAGTGAAACGAGTTTTAAAGTGTGGGTTCGACCCGCAATAGATATATCTTACCTGCTTATCCTTTTACATTAATATTTAGTTTTAAATATTGCAAAATGTATGGGTTAAACATATATGTTTTTAAGGAAACGCCGTTATTCCACTTTTAATATTAAAAATATGCTGTTTTTTTATTTGAATTATTCTATGTAAAACAGTTGTAAGGACCATATTAACAGTATTGAAAATGGCTGTAATAAATAAGTTATTGTTTTTAAATAATCCACCTACTCCTTTAAATTAAAAGCTAAATACGACTAATTCGTATAACACGAAGAGTAGCTCAGTAAAATTGTATGCTGTTATATAGAAGTATAATAAACGAATTCACCAGAAATTTTAATTGCATGTTAAATCGTATCAATTACTTTTACGGTGACTTACAGATAAATTCGGCTATATCATGCAACACGAAAAATAACTTGGCATAATTGTATGTTGTTATAAGAAGTGTAATATATTGATTACATCGGAAATTCGATGTAAATATAAAAAGGTGAATCTTCATTTTGCCCCAGCAGTATACTCCCATCATCCACCATACCGTTAATGTTTAATCAAATAAATTAACCGTGTATTTTGTTAAAACTGCATAAAACTACATTTAGAGGTTCTGTAATTCATGACCCAATAACGTAAATAATGTCTAGGTGTCCAAGCAGTATTTGAGACGGAGCAAGTGTGTGTTAATCCGAAAGAAGATGAAGCATTTGAAAAGGTTTGGATATTTCGACCTACCTGGAGTAACACTATATCCTGCTGTATTGCGTCGAATATTATGTTCCATATATTTGCGCGTTTAAGTGTGATAACACATGTTAAACGGCATGTTATAAGTTTGGATCTAAGTAGAGTTGTTTCCCCCAAATATTAAGCATAAAGACTGAAACTTTTCCTAGTTCGACACCATTTTGTTATTACATTGTTATTATATAACATTGTGATCCCTTTGAAACGTTGAACGTTTTGGCAATAATTCAGAATTCCGATATAGCCATTATATTAATGTACTCCCTGTCCGATTCCGTTGCTCGTTGTGTGAAATATGTGGTGATATTGAATATTTGTCGGGAATCTTAACATGTGTCCGAAATACGTAGTGGACGGTTCTAGATAACCAAGTGTCTACAAATACATAATTTTGTTTCGCTAGTGTAACTCCACATATAACCTAATACAAATTTTTTTCTTTACTGTGATATGTTGACACTCTGCTGGCATAAATTGTTTATGAAGTACATGTAGGAACTGCTGTTTGTTTCGACCGAATCAACATTTTTATCGACCGAATCAACATTTTTATGTTTATGTGAGCTGAATGCTAACGCTCAGGTTATCGCCGTTTCGCGAATATACAAGAATTGCAATCTTATTAGTTATAATTATTATGACAAAAAGCATATTTATGATTAATTATATGATGTCGTCTATTAGATCCGTTTATAATTGAATATAAATCTTTTTTTTCAGCAGCGAACTAAGACGCACATCGCTCCACTTACCCTAGCATAGAGAAAACTAATAACCCTACACAGTCAAAACGTATGATGAAGAGACTTATAAATTGTATTAGTTTATATTATAATGGTGAACAATCAATATGTCCTGTAATTAATATTGATATTTTTATTCGTTTTTTAATATTTTATATTTCGACATTTAGGACGTATTTTCAATGAACGAAAGCTGAGACAGCGACAGTACAAAAAGTATAAAAACCCGAAGGAAACAAGCTTTCAAGTAAGTAACACACTTATGTGTTGTAGGATTTTTATTATTAGCAGGCTTTAATAAAGTACATATTGGCAATTTAGTTCATATATTAATATAATGATGAAACAAATGTATGACTTATGTGTTTTGTTAATTGATCATTAGTGACACACCTAAAAATAAAAAGTTTTCGCTGAAACGAATTTGTTCGAAGATATTTGCCTTTTCGTGTATATCAATATTCCCACATGACGGATGCAATAATATAAACATAATATATATATATATATATATATATATATATATATATATATATATATATATATATATATATATATATATATATATATATATATACGGTTTTAAAAAAAAAGGCTAGATATCTTTGTACAAAGTTTAGTTAATGTTTAAAATTCATAATCAGTTAGAACAAGTATGTATCTAGATAAAATTTCTAATTTGGGAAAAGGAAAGTATTCGCTCATTAATAAAACGTTTATCGGCTTTAAGTTTAAATGCTTTAATACATTCATAAGCTAGCAAGACAAATCATAATCAATGTTCTGGTTTCATCCAATAATTCGCAACCTTTAAACATACTTGGTCTTCGTTTGTAAAAATCAGGTATAAGTGCTTTTATTTTATTATGATATCAAGACATATGGGAACAAAATGGTACTCGTCATGAACGTTTTTACGTGTTCACAATTTACATATTCTCTAAATTTCTGGTAAAGTGTTGATGCCTGTCAGTTCCTCTTAAGAATGGTATTATGTGACTAAATTTCGAATACTCAGTTTAATCTAAGACAATAAACCTGTATCGATTCCTTGTAAACAGATGGTGATGAAGTGACATTTACATCAGTCCGCCGAAACTGTACTTAACATATTGAGTTTGTATTTAAAGGGATCTTTTCACGCTTTGGTAAATTGACAAAATTGAAAAAAGTTGTTTCAGATTCGCAAATTTTCGTTTTAGTTATGATATTTGTGAGGAAACAGTAATACTGAACATTTACCATGGTCTAATATAGCCATTATATGCATCTTTTGAAGATTTTAAAACCTAAAAATTATAAAGCGTTGCAACGCGAAACGATTGAATAATTTGGAGAGTTCTGTTTTTGTCGTTAAATTTTGTGAAACTACGAAGATTGCTTATATACGGTATAAAATACGTCACGTATGTGTACACGGCGGAATAGCTCAGTCGGCTAAAGCGTTTTTACTTCAGTACTCTGGCAGGACTCCAGGGGTCACTGGTTCGAAACCTGCTCCGGGCAATGTTCTTTTCCTTTTTTAAATTTTATTCTTGATTTTTTACTGGAGCTTTTACGATCCAATGTTTACATTTATCAATATAAAGCATTTTATGAATAAGTTAAAAAATGCCAAAATCTGTGAAAAGGCCCCTTTAACGTGTTAAACACGCGTAAAGGAATATTTTATTATTTTGAAAATTAAAGATGTATTAATACTTGGCGAGTTGAGGACTCAAATTAGTATTATGCCTTAGTGACACCGTATATCCTATAAGAGTCGTTTGACATCGCATAGACATCATACATACATATATGCAAGCCTGTGCTCATATCCCAGCTTTCACATTATGGCATCATTTAATATGTTATAAACATAAAAGAAAGTGGCTTATCGACTTTGAACGTTGACGGTTAGGGTCCTATATATTTTGACCAGTTCTAAATTTCAACTCCGGAAGGCTTGAACATACTCAACTTCTGCTTTCATAGTAGTCCCATGGACTTCCGTAACACGTCAGACTCATTAAGCTTCTATGAGTAGAGGGTTTCGAAAACATAGTGTTTTTGTAACGATCTTTAGTGTCGTTCCAACTTTGTTATTAAACACCATAGTTTGCACGATGTTTTGTGTTAAAGAAATAACACATTCATCAGACTTAAGAACCCTTTTTAATTAATTTTATCAAATCCTGATTAGTTTGAATTCGTGTTGAAGGCTGATCGTGAAGTTTTGATATAAGTTGATGGTGGAAAGGAGGAGTGAAACAACGATTATGATTATGAAAATCATATTAAATGGTGTGACGGTGTTGTTGAATCATTTTATGCGATTAAACCTTTATTTCGAGCGGATTTATATTAATTCAATTCCTCACCTTCAATAGGTCTTTATTCCTTACACTGTCCCAGCGAGTGATTCCGATAGCTGGACAAAAATCTTTATGGTTTCTTTTCCTGCTCCAGTTGAAAGCATGTACAACGGATCCGGCCACTTTTGTAACCCCATCATTGATCCCGCAGGTCACAAGACATGTTCCTAGAAAAGAAAATACAGCATGTTCAAGTGCAGTTTAGGACATGCACACGTTACCAGCAATTAACCGATTAACACATTTATTAAACGTGTAAGACAAAAGTAAATGAAGGGAAATCTAAAACATGGTGGAATAATTTAATGTGCGATTAGGTTTATGGGCAATTAGCTATTAAGAAAGAAGACCATGCTGTGTTTTCATGTAATTGTGTACCATACCATTTAAAAAAACTGTGCACACAGGTTTACCCATCAATGACAATTAAACGACATATATTTCGACAGAAAAATAACGATTTCAGAGGATTGTTCTTTAACTTTCCACCCGTTTTCACAGAACATACTAATCATTTTATTTTATGTTAATGATTTATCAACCGAATATATTTTGAAATAAATGAACACGGCTCAGTTGTCTGCGTTTGATTAAATCATTTAGGCATTTAACCCGGAATATCATGAGGGATACATTTAACCTGTAGCGATTAAATATATCACTCCGCCCTAAAACATATCATATAAATAGCGTTCAATAACTAGGATACTGTTTTTATTTTACCAAAAAGCTACAAATAATTGGTATCTTATTGGCTGATAAGAAAGTTTGATTAGAAATTGTCGCGTGATATATTACGATTATACAAGTATGTCCATAGACTAGGGCTATGACTATCTTATTATAAGATTTTAATGATTTCGCGTCAATGTCGTTTTAATACATGTTTCGTAAACTATCCATATAAATCCGACGCATCACTATCAAAAAAGTTTCATGCGATAATCAATGCGAATGAATATACTTTAAATTCAAATATTAGCATGACCACTCTTAAAACGCTTATTTTTCAAAAAATTATATGAATGCAACATTGTTGAATGCAAGATTTAAAACGTTCAATCCACTTTGACAGTTTGTTTATATTGATCGTAAATTTGGCATCCATATAGTGTTGGAATTCTTTTTAAATATAAATTGTTAAAATCGGTCATAAGATTTCTCTTAAAACGAGTCTATATTCAATAAATATAGCATCTATATGTTTCTGTCAAATTTGAAAAACAACATATGCGTATAGTTTTTTCTCTCAATGTCTCTTTTGCGGGAAAAAGTATCCCACAATATGTATGGGTATATTATTAACTAATGAGCTCTTATGAGCTTTGTTCAGTCTAATGTACCGCGGTTCAATGTCCACAGTTAGGTAAGTGGTTAAAATAGACGTAGGAATAATACATTCTTTATAAGTTTGCAACGCCCCAAAATTAGTAAATGCCTTTGTTAACGTTTAAGAACGAGCGAAGGTGTATGTTCACTATTGAACCATACAACATTTCCATAAAGTCAGGAAAGAGAACGGAAACGAAGATTTGATTTAAGAATTGGATTGTACGGTGGCTGCCAGCGTTACAATAGCTTCTTGATTAAATTTACTGATACCAATACAAAACAATACCAATGGTATAATGAATAGGAAATCGTTAGATTATCCACACAATTTCAACAAAATATTTCCAGAAGTAAGAATGAAAAGCATAAAAAGATAAGATAAATGTCTTCTTATTATTTTCATTTCGCGTTGTTTGAAGCTGTATCCTTTTTAATAACACATTTTTATTAACAGTTTTATAATATTCAAACCATATTGCTTGGTGCGTATTGTTCAGCGGTATACAAGAACAATAAGGTAAATACGAGTAATTCGCATGTTAAGCTTGCTTGATTATGACGTACTCATTAGTTTCGTTTTCGATCGAAGAGACAACAGAACAGAACATAAATTTTATTACGACTTGTACATAGAACATCGTCAGTCTAAACCATGTAAGAATAAACATATCAAATGGTCACGAGAAATAAAAGCGTTATACAGTAATTAGCATTGTACATACTATCTAGCATACTACATGGTGGGTAATCACAAAAATGAAAACAGGAAAAAATCGAACTTTTACAAAGTATGTATTCAACAGAGTGCAATCAGCTATTAAGCTGTTAGAATTAATGGAAAATAAGGGAAAAAAAACACGTGATAATTTTCTCATTTATACAATGAGCCTGTTTCTCTGTTAAAGCGGGCATTTGAATAGCAGAATGATCTCAACAAGCACCTAAAGAAACCGTGTACATGATTGTTATGAAAATAGAATATTTGCTTCTGTGCTTTATTTGTTTATTTACCAATTTGTTTAGAATGAAGTGGATGGGATATGCTTTGTTGCCAAATATTGTTTTTTTGTGTAGATCTAGTATTATTTAATTGTATAATGACATGACGTATTAACACTTGAATTTAATTAAATAACATGTTACTTTTGGGAAAAAAAGAAGTGTATTTATCTTAATAGTTTCGTTTCCATCTAGATTATTAATAAAGAGTGACACTTGTAAACAAAAATGCAAATCACATTTGAACCAAAGAACTACTATTCAACCAGCGAACGCACCTGAAACGTTAGAAACATCAAATTACGTTTGAAATATTGAACCTGTTTATGCCCTGTCTACTGGTGTGACACACTTTATTAGAACTGAATAGTGTGTAATCAGTCATTGAAAATAATTTTTATCATGTCTAAACCAATAGCTGTGGAAATAACTGATGAGCAATCGCAGATAGCCTTTGATGATAACGTGGTCGCCTTGTAGTGCTCTGCCGGAGTTTAGTTATGTGTATACATTAGATTGAAAACAAAATATTTCACACGCTATTGTGCCCTTGACACTGCTTGATGTGTAGAAGTTGCTTTATTTTATTTGAATGTGGATTATCATCTTTATAGAAATAAAGAACATACTGTCTACTGATACATTTCTGCGCGTAAGTACTAAAAACGCGTTTTATTACTGTCTCGTATATACACCCGCATCATCTTCGAGATGTCCGGCTAAAACTAAAAGCGCACTTTGGAATGACGTGACGTTCTCGTCTTACTTTATTTTATCCCGCTCTGTGTAAACACGTAACGTGTTATGATAAAAAAATGTCGAAACCAGAATCATCAATTACGGAAGAGGTAAGTAAAGCATGTGTTTATATTGTTAATCTGAACACTGCGTAGTTATTTTTGTAAAAGAAAGTTTAAATATAGTGTAACTAATGCAATTATTCATTTTCGTTACTTAAGACAGTGGGGACCTAATGCGATCGGTAATATTTTGGCGATAGCGCCGTACTTGGAAAGCGTTCGACAACGATTGGATATTTCCGTCAAAGTCCGGAAATAATACTTAAACCACGAAAACACGGAATAAATGTTTGTGTTTTTATCTTAGTACTTAAAACTTATATATGTATATCTCCTTTTTAATTATTGTTAAAAGAAAATTTATTTTTATCAATTCGTTTGAAAAAAATATTTTTGTTCCTGACGTCACGGTTGTTGCAAACTGAAAGTGCGTAAAATACCCGACGGTTTTTAAACACAAAAAATAATGATATACCGATAACTTACGTTGTTCTGCTGTTAAATGAATGCAGATTTTGCAGAAACATTACTATTACGGAACGTTTTACTTACTTTTTATAAATATTAACAGATTATACATTTATCAAATACTTATACATTCCGAAGTTTTACAACTTTTAAAACTGCATGTTGTATCGAGAATTGGTCTGCCTTATTGCCTAATTATACTGACATTGTCAGAGCAAGCCTAAGTAACCTTCAACCTTGGAACAACAGATCTAAGTAAGACAAATCGCGTTTGGATTTTTTCTATGCGCAAACAATAAAACTCATTTACAAAAAGGTTATATTGTTTAGAGTTACAACGTTTCATCATATTTCATTGTACAACACATATTTTCATGATTGGAGCTCATGGAGTCGTCTATTTGTGAAGTGCTCTTAATATATATATTGCTATGTAAGATTGGAAATACCTCGACATTTTGTGGTTAACTTCAGCTATGTGCATGGGTTGCCTTTGGATTTGTTTGACCTTAAGAGTGTATTATTTATGTTTTATTACATCAGTTTTAAGCTATTTTTTATATCAGATTGTAAAACTGTCGCTTTTAATAGGAAACTTTTAAAATCTTACACCAGGTGTGATATGCAAATTTATGCTGAAATCCATTGAGTGATTATGAATGGGGATAGGCATACGCAAAGTGTAATTGCTTGAAACAGAAGTGAGTATACTTCCTGAAATCCATTTATTATGTATAAACGATATTGTTTAAATAAATGTGTACAATTTATGTATTAAATCCAACTTTACGTGACAAAACACCAAATTAAAGTTTCTTGTCGCTGAACGATTTGTTGTCGTTTATGCCATTTTATCCAGATAAGTGCACATAATATGGGAGATTAAAGGCACAATTCGCTTTTAAGCACAAGTTTTTCATGCTGTGTCTACTAGCACAATCCATTTGAGCATGTTAATTAAGCTTATGGTCAAAATATATGTATATCTCATTTACATAAAAAAAATTAGCATCGTGGATATAGGGTCATATTATAAAAAATGCCCAACAAAGTCAAGCGGTATGTGTATCCAACCAATAGTAAAAAATTAACTAGATGGTTTTTTTTTGGTTTTTTTTGCAATAAGTTTCGATATACAATTTTCAATGTGGAAATTATAACACATTTGATTTTAGAGGAAAACAAAACACCCAGAAGACTCCCATGACATTAAATATATGCATATACAGCAAACAAAGCGTCGATTTCATTGTCGCTTAGAGTCTAGACTATACACAAAGAAAACACCTCGAGTTGACTTTTGCATAAACATTAGTATTTGCGTATATTATTATAATTCATCATCAGTATCCTTAGAATACTGTTATTATTTATATACAAAAACACTACCGTATTTTTAATACTCTCTTGTTTGACAAATTTTATAAATAAAATGAATTACCAAAATAGTGTTGAAAGAAGTAGGATTATTTTGTGAGTCATGATATGGGCTTCTTTTATACTTACAGTTATAAAAGGAAAGGATATGCTGGACATTTGTCATGAATTTACTCACGATTGTGTCGTTCTGAATGTTGAACGTATCAAATAACATAATAAAACAAAGAACTTAAATGTATTTACTATTTTTACAAAGGTACAGACACAATGGAGCAAAGAAGAATTACGGGTCCTACCAAGAACATCGGTGGAGTCAAGCAACAAGCACAAACAGTATCATTATGTAGCTGAATTCTTCCAGTTGATTTCATTTGACTTTATAATATGTTAATAATTTTATATTAAGTTTTGTACATAATGTTTTATTATATTCATATATGATGTGGCAACATGGAAAAAAGATATATATTTGATCATATGAAAAAAGTTTTGAAACAGAAAGGAACACATGTCAATACATTTACTGTTGCCATAACACAAATTCGTTGTGTGTAAACATGATTTTTCAACTTCAACACCTTCTGCATGGGATGAATCAGATAGCTAGTGCCTACTCGCAAAAAAGGAAGTGAGTCACTGGTGGTGGCAAAGAGATAGGCTTGTGTTGATACATGAGCAAAGAATATTAAATAATGCTCTAATACTGTACTTGATGTTTATTGAAATTGTACACAAACCATGCCGAAAATCTTTAAAAAAGTTTTATGCAAAATTAGATTTTCTTTTGTATGTGTCATAACAATAAATATGATGACTGTATTTTTGTTAATGCAGAAATGTCTTTTTTTCCTTTTCATGACGAACATAGGAGCTGTTGAAGGAGCTATTGAAGCAAATCTCTGCCAAACAGCCAGAAGTTATCCCCGACTGCCTGTCCCTGACATACGTAAATATTACTATTTTGCATTTTATGACACTTTGTTTTTAACAAACCCAATTTCTACTTGGCTGAAACCACTTACATTTCATGGCGCTCTTCCATAGATACCACGTTATAAAAACTAAATTTCTGTAAAAGAATACGTTTTTCATCTTGTTTAAACTTGAAACACCTTTATTGCATCTGTACACACCAACTGCATTCCCATATTTGTAATTCTGGATGAATTATGGAACTTTCATATACCCCAGGGGTGCAAATAAACTGGACACTTTCCTTGTACTTAAAAATTCGCATGTAGTTGAGTGAAATGATGCTGATTAAGAAAATAATACATTAGATTATATTTGGAAAGGTGCCTATTATGGGTGCGCTACCTTAAACCATGTTTTACCAAAACAAGGCTCACTTATTAAGGTAATGGCTGTCTGAATGCTCTTTAAGTTTTGAAGCATGATGCAGTTGCATGTATTTATTTATGATTTATCGGTTTTTAATGATGCATGCTCTTGAGTACAGTGTTCAACTAATATTTTATTATTTGTACTAATTTCTCATTTTTTCTTGTGATTTACTTATATATGTTTAACCAGAAGAACAACAAAACCCATAACGAAAAGAACTTAAATCACGCTACTCTATATTCATAAAACTAAAATATGATTGATTAATTTAGAATAAAGTTTCCCGATTTTCAACATTTGCGAGAAACAAGTATTCTCCATTTCCATAAATCGTTTTTCTTTGAATTAAAAACACTTTATCATTTGTATGTAACGCTATTACAATAAATGATTGCTGATAAACAGTGCATACAGATACGTAATCCATAAATATAATTGTCAATGGAATATTAACCTATGTTAAACATATTATGTGCAGCTCACACTTAAATTTGAGAAAGGCAGCTAATAACTTACAGAGTCAGCAATCACTGTTCATAGTTTTTATTCTTGAGAAAAACATCTTATTAATGCCTAGTCCAAGGTTTATGTTGTAATGAGCCGGAAAAGGTTTATTTTAACAAATCGTCTGTTTTAGAGTGACGTATGATCCTCTATTGTAATACGAAATAACGTACTCGCCATGTTTTACCACGAGTTTTTCACGAAAACCTTAATACAATTTGCAAGTACTTACACACTTAAAACTAAAATAATATTATCATGGCATCTCATGACATGCGATGTTAATGAGCATTTTTAGAATGATATTTTCGTTTTTTTTGTTTTTAAGCAGTTCACTAATTTGAATAAAATGCATTGTATTACATTAGTATGTTTTAGCAATTGTTTTTTATTACGATGACAGTACCGTAGTGTCACTCAATTGGTCTAAACTTAACACTGACGAAAAAAAATCAAGCATCATTTCAAATAATAATGTCATTTACTGATAGTACAAAACCAGCGTCCAGAGTTAAACATTCACTTTCAAATTCATTGGTTCACATCCTTTAAAACCAGGCATCAAATTTATAAAACATAATCCAATTGTTATTAAGTTATCATTGATTTCAGCTTTGATTTTATTTTTGTCTTTATTCTATTATGATTCTATGTTGAAGTTAGTTAAAACAACATATATCATTAAATTTTACCAATTTCTTTGAGTGTTCTACAAATTGTTTCCGGTTTGCTTGCTCTTTGTGTATTGAATACACACAGCTCCTCAACTGCCAAGGATGGATAAGGGGGGATTTTTTAGAGGCAATCAACTTTGGAAAAGCTGGATCAACAAGGAACTTTTATTAAATGGGACTTTTCTTGTTAATCTTCATGTACTTAGTGTAAATCCTCAACATGCAAACATGATATGTATGCGTATCCCTTCTTTTCTTTTATTGCTCGTAAATAACATATAATGTTTTTTGTTATGTAATATGTACACTAAAATTTATCATAAAAATAATACATATATTTATTTTTGGCTATTTTATACATGTTTTTCATTCATACTGTGCCAATCAGTTAACCTACCAATACTATTCGGGTTTACATTTGAGTCATTCACTAACAATAACTGTACCACTAGAGATCGGAAGAGCATGGCGTCGAAATAATTTCATGACCACTCACCATACAAGTTATGTGAACTTAATGTGAACTCTGCAATTGGATATCCTTTGATTTGCATTACATTATATTTTTCCAGTTTCGGGTTAAACATGATCCTTAAAAAGTATAACCAACGAGGCATATATAATCTTCTTAAAATGTAAATATATTATTAATTAAAATGTCTTAAGACATGGTAGTTTACCTACTCTTAGTCATATGTAATTTCACATGACGCAAGATCTGGTGTGTAAAGTCCTTTCTACAATGAAAACAGGACGGGATCTGGTGAGGTAGGATGGCATTGAATAGATGTAAAGCTTGCTTTCCTTTCATCGCGCTTAACAGTCAAACTTGCGACAAATGGACCGACGCGCCTCTCTTAATAACTATATAAAAGAGGGTCTGTCTTAATTTATCGACATACTATCAAATCGATCAATTATTAAAATCAAGAACCAACACATTTGATTTTTAATTTAAGGGATAAACTATTCAATAAACTGGCAAATATTGTATCATATCCTGATAATCGATTGCGTCATTTAATACATAATATACAGTATACATTTGTATACAATAATATTATGATATAGATCATTCATAATTAAAGCATGTGTTATGAAATCCATAATTTATAATTAAGTTCATGCTTTATTCCA
Organism: Dreissena polymorpha; assembly: GCF_020536995.1. NCBI lineage: Eukaryota > Metazoa > Mollusca > Bivalvia > Myida > Dreissenidae > Dreissena > Dreissena polymorpha. Next base: position 65,443,229 of record NC_068359.1, read on the forward strand.
CACGTGTTGGAGTGTTCCTCATAACATATTCATTAATGTGTGGTACGAATATCTAGAGGCACAAACGCTTATTTTTAAACGCACAGGGAAGTAATTATGTTATAAATACGTATTTAGTTTCGTTGCAGAACAAAAAACCCATACAATAAAACTTAATACCTATTTAAAACTTTTGCTAAAATGTATTTGTAAACATGCAAATCTTGCCCAAAGTAAGACGTTTACTAAAACTAACACATTGGCGAGTATTAATTTGTTGTTCTTCTTGCTGTTGTCGTTGTTGTGTACGAGCTGGGTTTCCGTACACTCTTCCGAAGTTAACAATTACTCGTTTCGCGTGTGTAACGCTTTATTATTTGCGGGTTTTCAAATCGTCAAAAGTTGCATATAATCATATTTTAGAGCATGGTATGTGTAAAGCAAATATGTTTCCTAGCAAATATCATAACTACAAAGAAAATGTGCATATCTCAAACAATATTTTTTCAATTTAGTTGTAAAAGTCCGAATACTTTCAAAAAATTTCTGACATCGTCAAGATTTAACCGGGCTGTGTTCTTCTTTTACCAAAAAATAGAAAATACCTTGCATGGAGTTTATTTGTATTATTATGACGTTCACGACGTTTTATTCTAAATTTTGTACAACAAGGTGCAATTTTTATTGATACTAAGAATTGCAATATGAGTTTGTTACGTATCCAGAAAAAAAGCATGTTCGACTTGTTGGTAAAATCCGTTTTTTATTTAAAGTTAAACAATCTGATTTAAATAAATATAAACTCGTCCGGATTTCGTACAAAATGCCAGTTGCATTTTCATTTTTGACCACAAATATGTTTGGGTTGGTGATATTGCATAACGTTCTTTACGTTTCATATAGCTCAAACGATTGATACTCCAACAACGACACATTTCATCGTTTTTTTTATCCTACAGCTAAATGATTTTATAGAACAAATACGACTCATAAAGAAAAGATAAGGTTTTCTCCACGGTTATTTTTAGATAAGGTTCATCCCACAGTTATTTTTAGAACATGTACATAGGGACTACTTTTGTTGGCCTTTCACCCCTGATTGCGTTATTCAGGCCATTGGGTACGAAGTCGTTTAACGAGTTAACGAGTGTGTGTGTTTATGATGGATTATTTAGAGGATAATACACGGCTGAGATGGGCCGAGCAGTGATAATCGGCCCGCAGGGGGCATAACCCTGGTTTGCGACCTGTGGCCGATTATCACCGCCCGGCCCGGCTCAGCCGTGTATTAACGTCTATAATATATCTTACTTTTATACTAAATTATAGATGGGCACAGGTTTTGAGTCATACTATAATACTATTTTGGTTCTTCACTAAAATTTATGAAGAACCAGCTTTCCGTACTTTTATTTTCATTAATTTGATTACGCAATTTATGACGTATCTGGTGTGACGTAATTTAAATGACGAAACTAGCTAGACGCTTTGGATTTAAGGACAACATAAATTGGAGGGGTTTTATTTAACAATGAAATATTTTTTAAGCATCGAACGATTATTGTGTGTGTTAACGATGGATTATTATCATATTATAAATGTGAATAACGGTGTTGGGATATAAAACTGGAATGAAACTGGTGAGACTCCATTTTCGATTTCGTTAAAATGTCGAATGTACTCGAATAACGCGATGTTTTGTTGAACAACTGATTGATTAAATTTAAGAAAAGTGTCAGTGAATTGTTCTTTAACTTTTTGAAGGACATCGATATCAAATTAAAAAGGTAATTTCTTTGATGAATAAGTCGTTCCTTTGTCAGTCGATCAAAGAATGTCTATCCACATATAATTGCCTGCTTACATCCAGTGCTTTAAAATGGAAAAGATGGATTGCGATGTAGAAATGTGCTCAGAATTTTAATTCGTCATGGAAGCAAATTAAACTTTACGAAAATAAACATATTTTTTACACAACTTCGGTGAGTAGAACAATAACCAGTAGATGTTTTAATTTGTATGTCAGTAAGTTAAAAGTGTGTAAAATGAAGAGTTGTTTATAGACTAAAATTAACAATATCGGCGGGGATAAATGCTGAATCATGCTTCACGCAGGTATCTACACATTTTGTAAATTTCAAAATGGCAGCCATGTTTATTTTACAGTGGTTAAACAAGAATTGTAGTTTGAACACAATCGTCTGTGTTCTACTTGAGTGTATTACATTTGGAACGCTGATTAAAATTGAATCGATGAGTATACATAGCGATATTGTTTCGTTTCTCTTCTTTTGCTTGGAATTCTTAAGGACTATTTCGAGTTCCGTAAACGGGAAAGATCACAATTAATATTACTACGCAATGTTAGATTCAGTAAATTTAATTAGTTTTTTTTTGCTTTTATTTTATCAAAATAAGACTACTATTTTAATTGCATCAGGAATAAATTAAATACAATATGTATTGCAGGATAAATACAATACTATATTAGTGTGATTGTGTACTTAAATTTATCCCACTTGTCTCAGAAAGGCTTACAAGGCTCGGCAAGCCTCGCAATGTAAACCTTTCTTCACTCGTGGGATAGACTTAAGTACACAATCACACTAACATAGTATTGTCTATGTTTGAGTGAAATTCACGATGCTGCATCTTATTTTCACATATAGTCTGGTGTGTCAAAATAAACTTTTACTGTTATTGTTTTTACTACAAACGAACATTTGTTTAATTCTAAATATTGAGTGTTTATTATTTTCGGATACAAGGAAAATTCATGTTTAAATGTTTGTCAACTTGACATATTTAAATATATCGAAGTTATTTCCATGGCGGCGGAACATTAAGTTCCACAGATGTATTCAGTTACAAGTCTAAACAAGTGGTTGACAATTATTCCGTACTAATGGCTGAAAATGCGTCCGGGCAAACAGTTGAAGAAAACCACTGAACAACGGCTGTAAACGAATCGGCTTAAACGACTGGAAACGCATCCGTACACACGGCGGTAAACGAGCCTCTACGACACGAAAATAGAGAAATAACCAAAATCAACGACACTACGGAGTATGCGATTAAAGAGTTCATTGCAGCGTTAACCAACATAAATTGGTCCTTGGAAAAGTGATTAAAACCGGTAAAGATGAGATAAAGATCGATTTAATGAAATAAAGTAAAAAACTGTTTAGTTGGCCCTGAGGTTTAATGTACTATTGCAGCACCTATTGATGCGAGGTGTCAAATAGAATTTTAAACTAGAGAACAACAATCGCGTGAATTTTTAGAACTTTGATAAACAGTATAAGACTCAGCACTAGTACAATATTAGCTTATTATTAAACCATCATATCTTAAAAAGTGCAACAGGTATGCATGTAAAAATTCGCATCTCATATACGTGCGTAAAGGATATGGCTTCTAAAAAAACATATTGAAAACGCATTCTTAAAACGTCAAACAGTAGTACATTGTACACCTTTATTGTTATTTTTAATAAAGAAAAACGCGTGTATGCAATGACGCGCCACTTTAAGTTCACAAACATAAAAAATGTTGCAACGGTTGACTTTCAAATATTGCATTGTTTTGAATTGTTAGTGTAACGTTCAAAAACCAATATGTGTATTAATCTGCTTGATACAATTTTTTCAATTTTATTTTTGACAACAACATTTTTGTGTCCGACAATTTATATACTCAAACCTATTCCAAACATTTAGAGGCACACAGACAATATAATGCACTGGGTGTTCGTTTATTTCAGTTGATGACTTATGAATGAAATGCGTGGGTTCCAAAGAATACCACGAGATTTTGTAACTATTACTAAATATTACTAAAAGATTTGTTTGCAATGAATCTAAAATCAATCAATTGTGTTTTGTTTTGTTTTGTTTTGTATTACAAAAAGATAGGCCCAGTTTGTACTGTGACGCAATGATACGCATTTGATAAACCTGAGTGTAAAATAAGCATGTGCAAATTTTGATTGCGTTGTCTTTTAAACAACAAATATCGTGTTCTAAAATCGAAGCCAATTTTTTTAGCATGAGCACCATTGAGCAAGGTTGCTCTTAAGTACTTGAAGCTGGTCACATCGTGCAGCTTTTTACCGTAAATAGAGATTTATGCACTTGAGTTTCTCATGCAGTTCAACATAGTATTCGATTTCTCGGCACTACTCTCCATCCCGTATGATCCTGATATTTCAAAGAGTGTGTTGGTGTGATCTTGAAATTCATCAGCGAATATCTATATAAAGATGGGTCTTCCACCAATGGGGATGGAGGTGTGGTGGTCATGGAGATTGCTCTGCCGTCAGACTGAGCACTGCCTCATTAACATTTACAAGTATGGACGGACAATTTAAGTCCGTTTCTGGTCTGAGATTGTTCTAAGGCTGATCGAGGTTCTAAGAAGTAGATACAAAGGTCGCTGCACTATTAGGCCAATTGTTTAGGACCACGGCACTTTCAGTCACGAAGTCATGAGAATGCTTATAACCTTCGTTCTTCTGCCTGTAGTCATCTCTTTGTTATGTTTGTTACATTGCTCCTCAATCCACCCCACGTTTGCCTAATTCATCTTCTTCTGCACCTCCATATTCTGGTTGTGAACCTGGAGTCCTGGCTCATCGGTCTCAGCTCTCTTCTTTTGCCGCAGAGGTCTTTGTTCGTCATTTATTGACTGTTTTGCGTCCTCTCTCCTCTCTCTCTCTTTCTCTCTGTCTCTCTCCTATCCCTGTCTCTCTCTTTTTCCCCCTCCTTATAGGAACCATCATTCCATACCGCATTACTACTATTACTTCTACCATACCGCATTATCTGGCTCATCGTCTTTGCATTTGCGTATGTCAACAAGCCTCTTTTGGGTTTGTCTATTTCATGCCCTCCCTAGCACTTTTTCTCTTATCAGCACGCTCCTGCGTATCTTTCATGTGTCACTTTTGTCGTTTATATTGTAACGCTCCTTCTCTCTCTCTCTGTCTCTGTCTCTCTCTCTCTCTCTCTCTCTCTCTCTCTCTCTCTCTCTCTCTCTCTCTCTCTCTCTCTCTCTCTCTCTCTCTCTCTCTCTCTCTCTCTCTCTCTCTCTCTCTCTCTCTCTCTCTCTCTCTCTCTCTATCTCTCTCTCTTTCTCTCTCTATCTCTCTATATCTCCCTCTCTCATTAGTGTGTTCTTTAAAATCAGCCTTATGTTGATGAGCACTAAGTAGTGATCTGTGTTAATTGTGTGAGTGTTCAGATTGTTTTCCCGTGTGATATTGTGGCTTCTTTCGAAGCAAACTTACAACGGCTAGTCCGATCATTTTCCAGCGGTTAGCGCTTCAGATCGTACATCAGTTCGTTGATCTTACCGCACGCATGGAGTGTTCCAACGTTCCGTGTTCAAATGGTTGTTCTCTGTGTGGACAATTTTTTGATAAATTAGCTAAAGAAGCTTTCTTGTCACATTCACCCTTGAAGCTTCCAGTTTAGTGCGCGGTCGTTGTTATTCTGGGTCTCGACTGATCTTGTGTGGTATACTGTTTTCTTGTCTTCGCAATATTCTGTCAGTGTGCATGGGTCGATATTTATTTCGCGCGACTCCTCTACAAGAACGTTCAGCTGGTCGTGCGAAACCTTATAGCCCCTTCACTCAATTTCGCCCGCCAACAGAAGCGGTTACCGGGTGTGGTTTAGCAAAAAAGTCTGGAAACCAGAAGTGAGTTTTGAGTGTAAGGTAAACTTGCGTGTGTTTGTCCTTCAGAGGGAGCAGATACCAAGAAATAAGGTACAATTTCAACACTGAACTTCACGTTTGCCCCCATACAACCCATTAACCAAAACTTAAACGTTACATTCCAGATACTTCCCTGAATATTCTACGAGGTTGTATGACCGTTATTAGCTTTTGAAACACGTGCGTGATGTGCGCCCATATTTATGCAAAACTCTAAAATTCAGATAAATTTTTACTGTCCACAAGTTAAGAGTCGTCAACTGAACGGGAGCATCTGGGTGTACGAAACAATATTCCCTTGGCTAAACCAGTGTCCGGAAACTTACAGTGAAACACACACAAGTAATACATCGTAATACGTAAAGAATGAGTTTACATTGAGTGTTTACTTTTATAAAGCTAATCGAAATTAAGGTCAAATCACTGAATCTAGCGCGTGTTTTACTTTCAATCAAACAGTATTCTAATACCGATGAAAACAATAATGTATTGTTAAATAGTTTATTTGGTGATGTTTTATCAGGGACCTATACAAACATATGTGTATATAGGTCCCTGGTAGAATCAATATTCAAACAATGTTTTTATTCTCTAAAATAAGATAGTGTTCTTATTTTAAGTGTATGAATGTCATTTTTTTCCAGAATAATTGTGAATGAAGTTTAGTCGATTTAGAATTGCGTTCAGTCGTTTTAGAGTGTCTGCCCACAGACTTTTAGTCGAAGTTAAGAGATTGCTATAGCCTAAAAAAATACCGTTTCAAAACAGAAAATGCAAACACTGTAACATTTTTTAGGACGAATTTCATGTTTTAGTTGAATGCTCAATGTTTTTTATTTACGTAAAACGTATATTATCAAAAGTCTCTCTCCATGTACTTACATGTACATGTATTAATCTATTTAATATAAAAATACAAAAACGATTAAGTGTATAAAAATGTGTATTAAGACTTTCATCTAGGTTCTATCGAAAATCATTTATGTAAATGACCATCTGTTTATATATTTTGTTGTAATATGTATGTATACACGGGCTTAAAGCCTAATGAATGTCGAAATTAATTATAAAACTCTACTTTTATTAAAGAACGGCTCTTTTACAAAGTTTAGCACACTTAGTATCTAAAGCCTCAAAATCCTATTTACTAAAATAGTATTTATCTTTTATTTAAACTGTAATGTGTACTATAACAAAAGAATATGACAATCGCTGATAAATACGTTATTGATAAAGTGGGTAAATAATAACGGTGAAAAAATATGCTTTGACACCATGAAATTTACGCAGACATAAACACGTGGCTATATTTGCATGATTTATTTGCATGGAAGCGGTCTAAAATGTTATTGCAGTTGGTTTATAAGTTATAATGAACAGCATCAAATTGGTTTTACATTATTTGAACGGTCGATGCCTTGATACAGAAAAAACAACAGAACGGAAAGACATCTGAAATATATATGCATTGGTTCAATGTCAGTGCAGATATAGTTTTATCTAAAATATACCTATCTGTCCTTAAGATTTAATCACAAACGAGCGTTTATGGAAGTCCACTAAAGGGTTCAAATTAAAATTGGAGGTGTAAAGCATCCTGAAAAATATTGGAGCAGAGCACAGTGACAATATGCGTATGTTAACTCTCTAAGAACAATCATAAACAGTTCCTTTAAACTTGGCGCGGAAATAAGAGTGTTAATCACAGACAATAGATCCATGAAAACTGTTGGATAGGAACAATTTGATATTTAATTTATAATACAGCTGCAATATAATATAAGGTCTCATAAAATTAAAACTACTTGTTTCCTTTATAAGAATGTCATAACATAAGATAGCAACAATTAACAATGTTTTAAGGCTTGGCTTTTTAACTTAGCCTTTTACCTGAGCTGACCTGTGTAGGCGGCAAATTAAATTTGAATAACATTTTCCGCAAGTAGACCCGAATGAATACATGTAATTTGCGTACGAGTATTTGTTAAACATACCAAAACAGTTCGATATAGAAACCGTGCAATATACAATAAGCTATCTCATTTATATTAACATGTTATTCATTTGACTTTCCATTGTTTGAAGTATAGGGTAAACAAAAATCCTATGCTACATGGTTTTCTAATGAAAATGGATACAGTAGTGTAACCATGTTAACTGTGAGTTCAGCGTGAAACAATTGTATCCCTCGCACCAGAGCGTTTATAACTTAAATGCTATGTTTTCATATTTAGTAAACACTATTATTTAGAAGTGTGTGCACTATTATATGTTATATTGTATAGGTATTGTTGTTCCCTGTTCTGACATTCGTTTTGACCAACATATTAAGAATCATTGCCAAAATTGATCTTTAAACATGAAATAGCAATGCGTTTTTTACAGGTCGTCAATTGATTCCAGCAGTGGAAGCTGAACCTCACTTAATATGCATTAATTCCATCCCGTAAAGTACCAAGGTCAGTTCGCGGTCAATACAAGAATTGTAAACTAGGTGAACCGGAATTTTATTTTCATAGAAATACTTTGAATTTAGATATTCGGCGAATTATCGTGTTATGTCAATAAAAGATTCTAAATATTTTTTCAACAATTCCATGAACAAAACTGTTTTCGA